>NC_080049.1:5571177-5716177 GCF_026212465.1 Amaranthus tricolor | reverse complement strand
AACTACTTACATCCAACTCAACAGAGTAACTGAGGGGTACGCGTGCGAAGCACGCGAACCCCAACTAATAAATAAAAAATGTATGAAAGTATTTTCTTTGTTTCAATGTAAAGAAGTATTTTATTAATATTTCCTTTATATAGTTTATAATTATACAAAATCAGATATATAAAATATTAAATTACTACATTAGATATCATTCAAAATGAAAATTTATTTACCAAGTATTATATAGTCTTATTTTTATTATCAATTACTATAATATGTATGATAGCGTCACTTTTGGAATTGTATTAAAAATAAGTTTTATTAAACTAATTTTTAAACAAAAAGGTTTTTGAACTCTTATCTTTCTTCTTTCTCTCTCTAGCTTTTGTCCTGGATTCCTAACCCGTATTGGTGAGTCGACCATGGTTAAGGGCCAAGGTAGACTAAGGAACGAGGTTTCAATGACTGTTGGGGCATCTATAAACACCAATGAACAAGAAGCTAAGCCCTCCACAATGAGTAGAGGCGAAACAGAGTAAGAAAGCCTAAATCCTAATTTTCACGAAAAAAATCGATATGGGGGAAACTACTGTCAGCACATAACATGGTGTTAGGATATTGAGTTGGGCTTCGATTGTCCAAGGACCAACCGACAACAACACAAAATTGTGGATATTGGCAGTTGAAAAGCCAATTGCAGCAACCAACATCTGCAACCAAGTGACAAAACCACCAGAAACAACCAACAGGTACGGAGACCCAAAATATAACCAACCAGATAAGGTTTTTAACCCTAAAAATGTTAAAGTTACTTTTGAAGATATAGAGGAAGTCCGTTATTAAGAGTCCGCTATTGTGTGCTATGTTATCGGAGCCAATCCACCACTTCATGTCATTGATGGCTATGTTATTAAGTATGACTGGAAACCTTTGTGGTGCACTAAGTGCCAAAAAGCTTGGGCTTCTGAAGAATGACTGCCGAATAGGGGAAAATATCCCAAAGCAACACAAGAAAACAAACCAAGAAGGTGCTGTAACACCCCGGCCCAACAGATCGCCGGTGACTACTTATGGAGACTGGAGACTAGCCCCACAAACCAACACAAGTCTTTCCAGCACACTTTGGCCTCACTCGTGTGTGTCCAGGAAAACTTCCCAGGAGGTCAGCCATACTAAGATTACTTCCCACCAAGCACGCTTAACTGTGGAGTTCTTAGCAAATGGGCTCCCTAGAAAAAAAATGCACCTTGTTGATATGAGTAGTATAAAAATCCTTTTTTAAAGCGAAATTTTAGGGTATCACACTTTTCAACGGACCTCCTTGGAGCCACGATCTTCCTCTTTTGCCTTGTTGTGGACAAAAAAAGAGATTTTTGTTGAACATCCTCATCAATTTCCTCTTCCTTAATATTGGGAGGTTGTACCTCCTCTTGTGCATCAATGGGATTTGTAACATTATTTACATCATTTTCAATGGGCTATTCTACACTAGAGACTAACATGCTATTTTCATCAAATATAACATCTCTAGAAGTAATTATTCCTTTTGACTCTTCACACTACACCCTATACCCCTTTACGGCCACTCCATATCCCATATATATGCATTTTCTAGCCCTAGGATCTAACTTTCCATCATTTACATGAATATAAACCGGACAACCAAACACTCTAAGACTAGAATAATTTACCGGAGTGTTGTACAACACTTCCCGCGGTGACTTGAACTTCAAGGCGGTATGAGGTGAGCGATTGATCAAGTAGCATGTTGTAGCCACCGCTTCGGCATAAAAGTGGATCCCTAAATTTTCTTGGTTTAGCATACACCGTGCCCTCTCCAAAAATGTTTTGTTCATCCTCTCCGCAACACCATTTTGTTGTGGCCTTCCCACACAAGTTCTATGTCTAACAATACCTTCACTAGCACAATATTGAAGAAATTTACTATCAATAAATTCAAGACCATTATCGGTTCTTAAGGTCATGATGCTCCTACCGGTCTTTTTCTCTATCATTTTCTTCCATTCCATAAAAACATCAAAAACTTCATTTTATGTTTAATGAAGTAACACCAAACTTTTCTTGAGAAGTCATCTATAAAAGTCAACAAGAAATTACAACCATCAAGTGAGGGATTTCTTAAATGCCCCCACAAATCATAATGCATATAATCAAAATCCCCTTGGTGTTGTGTATGGCGGGTTTGAAACTAACCCTCTTGTGTTTCCCATAAACACGTTGTTCGCAAAACCCAAGGTTCCTGAACTTTTTACCATCAAATAAACCTTGTTTAGAAAGTTCATACATACCTCTTTCACCCATGTGACCAAGTCTTAAGTGCCAAAGCTTTGTTTCATGAGCGGACATTGTGTTTGTGGAAACATTCGCCGAACCGGAGATAGTTGAACCTTCAAGAGCATACAAACTCCCATTCATCTTCCCATTCATCTTCCCCTTCATCACCACAAGTGACCCTCTAGCAATCTTCCTAACTCCACCTTCACAAGTGATCCTACACCCAATCTTATCAAGATTACCCAAAGATATGAGATTCATTTTCACCATTCCATCAAACATTATCATTTTCACACTCCCAACCTCGACCACCATACATGTTATATTGCTTCCCATGGTCACATTTTCCCCATCAACACTCTCATATGTTTTGGAAGAAACTTTTGTTGGGTATCATATGGAATGTGCACCCCGAGTCAAGAATCCACTCATCACTATCTTTGTATCCATGTGTGACAACTAAAACACCACTATCATCACTATCATTCACAAAACTAGCATCGACACCACTCGTTGCGTCCCTAGCACCATCATCACTAAAATTTTTCTTTTTTTCATTTCTATCAATCCTTCTGATGTGGCCTTTAAAGGAAATAAAACAATGCAAAAGAACACAAGGATGTAAGGAGGTTCACCTAATGATGGCTACGTCCTCTGTTGTGTGTAATTTCTTGTTTATACTATTTCAATGGAGTATAACACTCTTACAAATGAAGAATTACAATTGATTAAGAGAATCACAAAAGGCTATGTATTTAGGCTTGAGGTTTGTGTTTGATGTGTTTGGATGTACATATGAGCTCCCTATTTATAGGGATGATTACATTAATGAGTCAAAACAAACTTAATGCTAAGAATTAAAAAACAGTAATCAGCTCCAAGAACTTGATTAGTCGAAAAACTGAATCCAAAGCATTCTGACTAGGCGTGCTCGTTCGAGTAATAGCATAGCAACAACTACTATTTTTAGCCTGGAAAGTGCTCGTTTGAGCATTACTCTTGTTTATTTGAGCACTATGTTCAGTAACCTTCTGTTTGCTTCTGATCTTTACGATCGTCAAGGCAAGTCTAAACTTCTAATGCCTCATTCAAGACATCTTTTACAGAATCAGCAACCCTTTCAATTCTTCATTAAATTCTATCATTCATCACGCTAATTTTAACTCCCATGTTTAAGACACACATAACTCCAAGAATTAAATCTATGTTCTTAAACACCACATTTAACACACACACGAAGTTACCAACTTAATTCACCAATTTAACATACTCATAGGATCCCATCCCATTAAGCACACATGAATGCACAAATCAATTGGTGCACTCAAGTCACCATAAACTTCAACACCATCAAAAAGCATAATTCAATTAATTAGCTAGTATTTAATCAAATAAGGATGTCTTAGTGGAGTATTATTGATTTGCAAATATGTGACCCACATTTGAATGAAGATAACGCATTAGTACAAACCTTAAAATTCGATAAAATGAATAAATATTTACCTCAGAGCAATCCAACTATGTTCGAGAACACTTTAATAGTGTTAAATTTGAGAAAGGAGATGTGATTTAAAAGATTGAAGAAATTTTAATGGAGGTTTTTGAGAGTTGTATGTCAATTTTTTAAAACTTAGGGCAACTGATTAGGGGGAAATGAGGGGGAAGAAGATCAGCTAGTGTATGTGTTTTTGCCCCGTATCTGTTCGCTGTTGGTAACAACGAATGGAGGAGCTGAACAAAAAAGTAAAAGCCAACTAATTTGACCTTTTTTGACCAGTTCCTTTGTTCACCGAAAGTAAGAACGAAAAAACACCTTATCTCAACTTTAATATGAAAATGCTTATTTTGCATATTAAAATTTTTCGTATTCTAGTTTGAAAATTTGCTTAAAAAATGAGCTTTTTATTTTCAAATTTTCCCTTGAGCATGGGCCATACCCATACTCGTACCCATACCTGTAGGGGAGTTCATTAGCGGGTACTTGGCATCTCGGGTACCCGGAAAGTCGGGTACTCGGTTAGTCGGGTACCTTTTTAAATGGCCCGTGTCCCGGCCCAATTAATGCGGGTACCCGAATTTCAGGTACTCGAATTAGTCGGGTCTGGACACCGGGTACCCGGTTTTATATTTTGATTTTTTGGGCAGATTCGATTGTTAATTACTTGGCTGTTTTTATGGGAATAATCTGGGCAGATTTGAGGAAAGACAGAAATAATGTTTAGCCTAGCTTAATTGAAGTATTTAGACACAAACAAAATTACACTTCTTGGTGCATATGGGCATTTATAATGTATCACAGTACGTCAGTACCTGCAACTTTCTTGCAAAAGACCAATCAAGCAATATAAATATATGTGTGTGAGGTGAAACCAAAATAACATTATTTATAAAGTGTTTTAAGACAAATGAAAATATGAAGGATACACACGGCCATGGAAAAACTAAATACTGACCTCGAATCCCAAAGAGGTCTAAACTGGACACTAGTTTTATGCCAAGAATGAAGATTTTCGTGGTTTACAATTTGACATAGTGAATACGAGTTATCAAGTCCGTTTGTATTATTCGTAACTCGTAAGGTATAGTGATCAGGAGGTATCAAGCGCAGTTTGAACAGAAGGAAGGACAAGTGATTATGTGAGAGTAAAAACCCAAAAAAACAAATGTATTTATCAAACGGGTCACTTGCCAGATACCCAGTTTATTTTAAATCGGCCCATAACCCAACCCTAAAGTTTTAATTTTCTTTTAATTTTGACTTGCCGTTTATATTGCGGATCAGCGGGTCAATGGATCGACGGGTTGGGTGTTTTTAACACCCGTGCATACTTGTATGTAACATGATCCAACAACCCAAATTCCCTTCTCACGTGTACACGTGCCACGCACTTTTCCCTTCAATCTACCACACATGCCACCTCTCACCTTTATTCCCTCTTTCATCTTTTCTACCCCACCATTCTGTATGCAACGAGCCAATAATCACACTCCTCCATGCACAAATAAAGCTTCACCACCTCCATTGATCCTCTTTCCTCCTCCCGGGAAACCACTTCCTAAACAGATTCCGGATTTCCGTCTACCATTTCTGGTTTTCCGGGATCTAAAAACCGCTTTTCTAACACGAATAAAGGTGTCTGAACTTTCTACTGAGTTAAATCTAAGAAAAAATGGAGTCGATTTTGGCTAAAGCGTTGGAATACACGCTAAAGTATTGGTTAAAATCATTTACCAGAGATCAGTTCAAATTACAGGGACGCACTGCTCAACTTTCCAATTTAGGTTCATTTCTGCAATCAAATCGACCTTTTTTTTTTAAAAAAAAATTAAATTAAATTTTTTGATTTGTTGAATTGAGCTAGAGGAACGATGTATGAGCGACTAATGCGATCAATTTTGAGATACTTTTTGATTTTAATGTGTGAATATGAACTCTTTTTGGGTAGATATTGATGGAGATGCTTTACATTCCAGCCTGGGATTGCCACCGGCGATTCATGTTACGACAGCGAAAGTAGGAAAGTTGGAAATTGTGGTATGTGTTTTTAATGAATTGTTTGATTTATCATTATTTGATGAATTTTGATTGGAAAACAGTAATTAATTTGAATATTGTTTGAGTTTAGTTACCGTCGGTTAGCAATGTGCAAGTAGAGCCAATTGTTGTGCAAATAGATAGGCTTGATTTGGTTCTTGAAGAGAATGCAGATGCGGATACCAGCAGGTAATCATTGCTTTGTAGAATAGTCGCAATAATTTGACTTTTGCAAACTCTACTATGATTATTCCTAGCGATTTTAGGAAAAGAGTATAGTCATGAAGAACTTCTTAAATGCGTCTTATCAACTTTTGACAATTTCATGTGCTTATTATTAAATATATATTAATATTAATTGTGGAACTAATGCAAGATAAATGCTGCAGCTTATAAAATAATAGATAGAGGAAGTAGTTTACTTTTGTAAATATTTTAAGCATAAGTTAAGGAATGTTTTTGCAGTGCTCAGTCTACTAGTAGTTCAGGGAGGGGGAGCGGCTATGGATTTGCTGATAAGGTAAATCTGTTTATGTCTGCTGTTATTTAATATGGCTTTGTTTTTTGTACCTGAAAGAAAGTTTCGGGGAAGGTAAATATAGTTACGGGCCTTGAGGTACACCAGCTTCATTTATAAGACTAATAATAAGTGCATATTAGTTCAGATATGAGTTGAGAGAAGTTTAAATGGAAGTTCTTTTGGTGAAAAACAAGACTGCTTATATTATATGTGTGTGATTCGCAACCTAATTGATTTTGGTTAATGAATTTAGCTTAGAAAGTGGTGAGGTTTCTTAATGCTGCTTTTCTCTTCATCCTAAATGTTTCATACTGGCTAAATTCCAACTTGTTGAAGGTTGGTGCGGTACTCGAGCATTCTAAGCTTAATCTGTAATTGGTGTGTTCTTTTGTTGAGGTCTCTTTGTATAATTTATAAAGAAACTTTTTACTGTAATACTCCTTCCATCCCTTTGAGTTGGCACCTTAAAACTCAAAATTGTGAGTGTTTTTTGAGTCCCAAGATACAAACTCAAAGAAACTGAGGGAGTAATAGTTTTTGCGCGTTCTTGATCCCTAAATGAGGCAACCTTGTAAACTTGTGACAACTTGCTTGCCTGTTCCATAGATTTATGGATCTAGCTAATTTGATGCTGAAAGATCTGAAGAATTTGCTGCCGACAGATTATGTTACTATCCTTTGTTTTGTGCTTGGACACCATCAATAATATATAATCATCTCAAGCTTTGTCTGGAAAATGTTAATCTCATCTTCTGAGGGTTTGCGGGTGTTCAGTACTTTTTCATTGCCTAGTATGGCTATTGGTTCTTTTTGTAGAATATTGATCTAATGGAACAAGTCCACATTTACTAGGGATTGCTCACTTACTTCTATTAGGTTATTATTTTTGAATCAATGTTTGATCCCTACTAGGTAGTAACTACCTTAAAAGAAGATGCTGCTTTTATCCAACATAGTTTTCTTGCTATACAACAACTGCAGTGTTAGGGTTTGTTTAGTTAGGTTACTTGGCAATGTCCAAGGAAATCAAGTTCCTACATTGATGTGTTTTATAGATCAAGAAAATTGTTGAAAATTAGGAAAAATACTCATTACTCTCTTCACCCCGTATTTCTATGATGTTTTGGAGACGTGAGAGTAGAGGAATACTGGAAGCCTTGATGTATATTTTGAATAGAATTTTCATTTGTTTTCCGCTATTTATTTTAGTTTATGAATGCTCTCTTGAGGTGTGGATTTATGTTATATATAAGCCAATTACTGCGCTGCAATCTTATAGTAAAAATATTTAGCTTATGAAGACCATAATATTAGGGTGCAACAGCCACATACCTTCCACATTACCTGTGAAATTTGTTCCTCTAGTTCCTGTGATTTAAATTTTGTCACACGATCTTTCCTAAGTAAATCTAATTTTTTCTCGCCTTTCTTTTTACAAGGTTCTGCTGCAATCTTATGAGTCATGGTTGAACTTGGTATGCATTTAGAGTTGCATATGAAGTTGTATTCGTTCTTGTCTTTGTATTGAGGGGTTCTTTTGCTTCAACTTTCTCCAAATGTAATCCTTTGGTGTGCATGCATTTGGTAGAATAGGATTTCTGTGTCATAAGCATGGGAATATATTACATTATCGATTGACTATCTTCACTTTGAGCCTTGAGCCTAATCAAGTTACTAAATTGTGGTCCTCTACCAGCAATGCCAATTGTACGTGCTATTTATTTTCATCATATCTAATTGTTGTTGCTGCATTAGATTGCAGACGGGATGACTATAGAAGTACAGACCGTAAACCTTCTCCTTGAAACTCGAGGAGCTGGTTGTCGCCAAGGTGGAGCAACATGGTAGGCATCAATCTTTTATCTTTTGTACTAATGTCAAATTTTGTTGTTCGTCAATATTTATGAATTTGAATGATTGAGTTTTCCACTTTCATTTTCTGTTTTGGATTCATATCTTTGTCATTCTCTTGTTTTGTAGGACACCTCCTATGGCTTCGATTACTATGCGTAACCTTCTACTTTACACCACTAATGAAAATTGGGAGGTTGGTATACTTGATCTCTCGTGTTTTTGTCCCTTTCTTAATCTGAAGTAAATAATTATACTTGCACAACTTTTTGTAGGTTGTCAATCTTAAAGAAGCAAGAGATTTCTCCAGTAACAAGGATTTCATCTATGTTTTCAAAGTAATTATGCTAGTTTGCACGTCTTTTTAGATGGTGAAAGCTTTCAATTCCATTGATCATTTCCTTTTCCTCTGAAATGTCAAAATTTCTTGTGATGTTGATTATACATTTTTGTGTTTCTTGTGATGCTTGGGTTTTCTTGTTTGGCCTTTCAATGTTCTGGTTTTAACCGTTGGTGATTTTTTTCAATCTATTTTGTTGTCTTTTCTGCCAGAAACTTGAGTGGGGATCTCTGTCCATTGATCTCCTCCCTCATCCTGACATGTTTATGGATGGCCGTGTTCAAGAGGGAGCAAATAAGAGAGATGATGATGGAGCAAAGCGTGTATTCTTTGGTGGAGAACGCTTTCTTGAGGGGATATCTGGGCAGGCTTATGTAAGCTGTCATCTAGAAGTTGGTTGGGTGTTTATTTACTAGTGGTGTCTATAAGAAGTCACCTCTTTAGCATTTTGTCTGTTTTTCCATCAGATAACGGTACAGAGGACACAGCTTAATGATCCTCTGGGGCTTGAGGCCAGATTACATATAATTGAAGCTGTTTGTCCTGCTTTGAGTGAACCAGGTTAGAGATGTGCATTTTGATTTAGGTCCTAGATAATTATTTACCTTTCTGTTTAATTACCTACTATTCTGTTGAACAGGTTTAAGAGCTTTTCTCCGCTTCTTAACGGGATTGTATGTTTGCCTTAACAGAGGAGATGTTGATCCGAAGGCACAGGTTTTGCCTCACCTTGTATATTAGTTTAAAAATATAGGTGTATACTGCATAGCTGCTATTAAGTATGCTTTTTGTATCCTCAGCGATCTACAGAAGCAGCCGGACGTTCATTAGTCTCCATCATTGTTGACCATGTTTTTCTCTGCATTAGAGACACAGGTCAATTCTATCAAATTTGTTTACCTCTTTTTCATTTGCTGCGTGCGGTGCTGTTGTGCTAGAAGAATCTAATGGTTGTAGTGCATAAGATGAACATACCTTTCCCATGACATTTGCAGACTTCAGGCTTGAACTTCTGATGCAGTCACTCTGCTTTACTCGGGTATGTTCTTGTGTAACTACTGATGAAGTCTGGTTTTGGTTCTACATTGCATAATTTTGGGTGATGCCACTTTTTGGATCAGTCAAAATAGGAAACCGATTTTGATTTCTGCGTGCATTTTTTGTATAGCAGTGGCAAAAAGAAAACTCTTTGTCTTGAATGAAAGATTCATTGTTGAGGGATTGAGAATCCTTCAAAATAGCAAAACAGAGTATTCAACAAAAATATCAATTCCCAATCCTCATAAGCCCGATTCCTCTTTAATTTTTGTCGAATTTCTAGAGTCTGCTGCAGTCTTGCATCTTTATTATGAATCCAAAATCATACCCATCAAAACGGAGAAAATAATGGAGCTATCCATAGATTCCTTTTGATGAGCATGTAAAACTCACTGGGAATTTTTTTTGCATACCCAGCCAGGAACATGGACTAAAATGTGGCTGTTGACCGTTCCATTAAATATTGGCCTTTTTATAACCAATTTTGAGCGTACTTTTTGCAAATCCCACTACATGACTTGTAATAAAATCACGGAGTAATAACCATCATAAGTTATTATTCTAACACATTAGTCAACATAATATACTTCTTTTAATGTGCATTAGGTTTTAAAAGGTCCTTTATATGCTTTAATTTAAATATATGCTCCAAAAAAACTTGATTTACTATGATAAAATGTATATTTTCAAGTTAACATTTCACATTGAAATGTCCCAAAATGAGTCATAAGACCATAAGGTAGCGTCCGCGACATTATGATTGTTGCTGCAATTTTTAAGTAGGCTTTATGGAAAGTTTCATTTGTTGGTTTATACCATTGATAAGATAACAATCCCTGAATTTTGGTAAGCATGAAGTCAACTGTTGTTGTCTGTGGGGCTGGGCATTACTTATTTGCCAGATTTAAACTGCCAACCTTTGTTTGATGTGTACTGAGATGAAATCTATGTGTCACAGAGACATTCCACTACAACTCTGTTCAATATTGCATGCTGAATCAGATATAAATATCTCCAAGTTGGGCTATTGAATCATATTACTTCAAGTCATTGTAAAGCTGTTATTGTTATTCCGCTTAGTCTGTTATTGCTTCATAGTGCTGACCATTGTTTTGGGAATTTGAAGCATTTGCTTGTACGGATTTAGTGAATCATTTCTATGAGCGGGATATATTGCGTGGGTATGATGATGATGATTTAGTGGGTCATTTTCTGTAGCAGGATTTCTTTAGGTGTTAGGGCATACCGAAAGCATTGGTTAGGCATGTTGCTTCTCCTGAACTCCCCTGGTTGGACTGGTTGGAGAATCTATGTGACCAACTCGCTCTTTCTTGTGTGAATTGAGTGTTCTTGTTGGCACCTCCTTCCTCTCTGGTGTTGATTTTAAATGCAAGTAATATTATAGATATCTTTTTAGAACTTTTTTCCTTGCTACCTTTTAGATGTTATGAATTTGCTGGAAATCTAAGGTTGAGACTTTGAGAGGTAGCAAACAACAATAAAGCCATAACCACAACAATTGTATCAAACTGTCAATAACAATAACAACACATAAGTTATGGTAATTAAGTTGCTCATTTTCAACTGATAAAACTTCTCATTAATGTAATCAACAATAACAACACTTTTTTGGTTCTCAAGCTCATTTAGTGTTTTTTTTCTCTAATCCTCATTCCTCACAATTTAGGGCACTCAACTAGCTCTCACAAGCTCTCGTATGAGCTTCTCTCAAACCCTCTAAATGGAGAAATCTTTTAAGAGTATTACTCTTCTTAAATGGTGGCTCTTCCTGAATGTTCTTTCACTAAAACTTTGCTTGGAGGCTGCCCACATCTAATTCTCTCTCCAATTTGGCCTTTCGAATCTCCTCAATAGCTTGGAGTCTTTTAGAACTCCTCTTTAACTTCCTGTATCACTCGTTTGTCCAAGAATGACCCTCATAAGAGTATCTTCAGCCTTCACCTTGAGAGCAGCCATCTGAGCCATGTTCATTCGAGTACATGGACTGCTTATCCGAGATAATTGCCTCCCAATACTATTAATATTGCAATTTGGTTGCTAGTTTGAGTACATCTGCTGCTCGTCTAAGCTCTCCTGCTTCAGATTCTTGCTGAAATAGAAGAATATCATTTATATCACATTGAGATTGAGAATGTTCTCTTAAGATTGTGTTGGTTCAGCAAATTACTCCATAATCAGTGGAAATATAAAATTAGAAACTTTCTGTTTGAGCGGAAAAGTTCATGCACCCTGTTTATATTTGATTGTTTATTCATTTACCTTTATTTAAATTAACTTGCCATGATTTGTCAGCGCATATTTGTCCCCTCACTGATTGTCATCAACTAGTCTTGCTGTGCACATATTTCATCCTGACTTTTCCGAGTCTATTTGTTTGGGCTTCAGCTGATTGCTCTCATTATGTTTATCAGACAAGCATATCAGATAGAGAAAGTTCCAAAAATTTGACTCAAGTTATAATTGGTGGGCTTTTTTTAAGGTAAACCTCAATAATTGATTTTTATTTCATTATTTGTAATTTTCGGTTCTTATCATGAACTACATTATAAATACTTGTAGAACATTTTGCTCTTTGAATATACTTTCTTATATTCCAGGTTGTTTATTTAATTTATAAATCACCTTAGGTTGTTGGATGCCTAGACTGTTCAATGCCTTTATCTTGTTGTTGTGTATCCTTTTATATTATCTAATTATATCTTGAAGTGGAAACTCAAATTCTGTATGCTGTTGTGTTGCATTTTTGAGATCATACCATACTAAGTGTTTATTTATCAATTTTTTTTTAATATCATTGAAGTTTTGTGATTACGCCCTTTGTTTATGTGAGTTAGTCCCTCACTCACCTATATTAGGGCTTTTTAGAGTTGGTGCAGCAAATTCACTAGGTGAACCAATATATTTGTCCTTTGTCATGTCATCAAGTGTTTGGTTCTTTTGGTTCTTATTAAATTTATATTTGTTTTCATGTTTGTTGTATTTAATTGAATTGCAATGGCATGTTGTGGATCTTTGAATAAATTTTTCGAGGCTTGGAAACTGTCTTTGAAAATTCAAGCTATACGTCTAATGTCCATTTTGTAGTGTTTACATAAGTATCATGGCTGCTGATTGAGCTTTTCTAGATTGTCTGATCAATCCTCCAATAGAAATGTAAATAATATTTATAAAACCGTAGAATACATGATGGCTGGCGTGGATGGGTTGGAAAAAAGAGAGAGAGAGAGAGAGGGATGGGGGTTAGGATTGATGGTTGAGCAGAAAAATTTGGAAGTGGATGGAAAATTGATTCCAACTAGACGGGGCAATATTTTGTGTTTTTCATCTAGGCCATTAGATTACTATTTGGTTTTCTTTTTTTTTTTTCCCGCGTTCATTTGCTAAAAGAATTTTGATATAAAAATCTGTGTATAGGGTTTATTTTAATTTCGACTGAAAGAGAATATGGGTGAAATCTTAGATTTCTTTGTTGTTTTTATATTTTCAAAAACTTAGTAGTCATTAGATTGCCTTAGTGTCACTTAAGTGTCTCCCCGCTTAGTTGGCAGTTGGAGGATTATGGGATAAACCCTGCCACACACACCAAGAACAATACAAAAGAACACAGAAAAATTGCACATATGATATACCATAGAGCTTCGAGTGCTATGTAAACTCCCACACAACTTAGAGTGTTGTGTAAAGTCCTTTATTTCTGAATTCTTCCTTTAAGTTCTACACATATCCCTTACAATGAGAGACTATCACTATTTATAGAAACCCTCCCGAGACTTAAGACGCTAGGGCCTTCAAATAATATAAAAGCCCGACTAAAATACAATAAACCAAATAACAACCCAGCCCAATATTAACAAAACATCTATTATTTCTTTTGCCCCTTCACTGGTATGTCTTCAATATAGCTGGTGCCGTAGGTGTTACAGATTAATGGGGTTGGATGTACCCCACTTTACTTTATAGTAACAAAGAGCATTTAAGTAATCGTAAACACATGTTGTAAGAACTTGCTTGCAAAATATTATAATGACGGTGATCAACAACATTATCAAACCCTTGCCGTCATCCTAGTGGGTAGATGGATTGGTGGCATGAGCTTCATGATCCAATATCTTCCCCACTTGTGTTCCTTCATTCGTTACTACCAAGTACTAAGCTGCTTTTGACAATCCACTTTCTTCGTACTCTATTCATTCTTATTTTATTCTTTTCATTTTCCTCAAGAGTAATTTTCACAAAGTTTTTCTCATTATGAATCTTTCTATTTTGAGACGTTTTTAAGGCAAAAATAACCTTATTTTTCTGAACACAATTTTACTTAAAAGAGAATCACGTATCTATGATTTCTATTTTTATTTGTACTCCTCCCTTTATTGAATGTTAAGACTTTCCATTTTTATCTCTCCTATACAATTTATGATTTCAAAGGACCTAATAATTTCTCCCAACATTCAACAATCACATAACTTTAGAATCTTTAACACTTTATAACCCTCTTTGGTTTCTTCCCACGTTCCAAATTGGATGAAAAAATAAGATCAAAGAGAGTATCATTAATTACACCCCCAAGTGGCCATTGGCCTTCCTCTAACTGCTTTCAAAATCCACTGTTGACACATATATGGAACTCCAAATTCCAAGCTTCCATCTAATATCTAAGTTCTATCCCTTGGAGTGTTCTCACATATCCATCTTAAGATACACTTATCTATTCTATTAAGGCCTTAAATTTGGACCAATATATAAAGGAAAATTTCTTGGCCGATGTATATAATTTTTCTTTTGAACCTAGAGGTATGCTACACCCACTCAAAAGGCCAGGGGCTCCTCTCCACACGTAGCCTTGATCCCGTGGCTCTGACTCACATACTCACTTCTTGCTCAATGCAAGTGACTAGTGAAAGCTTAAATGACAATGGTGGTCCTTATTATCATGTGTAGTTTGTCTTACAGGTATCAAGTTAAAGAAATATGGAAAAATCAATTACAGTACTTGATTGAACATAGATCCCATTTTCGACAACTATGAGAGCAGAACTCTGACTTTAACTCACACTTGGTGAGGTTTAGAGTGGTCTATTGTTCAGAGCTAAAGAAGAAAAAGTTCATTTGCTTTCCCCAATTTCATTATTGCTGGAGTAAAAACACATTTAAAAATTCATTAGGCAACCAATCGAAATCTATACAGCAAGGAAAACATAAAGGAAAATGTGTATTTTAAAGCAAATATAAGTTTTATAGTCCCATTTCATAGGCAAATGCAAATTTGGGGCTAGGAGTTTTATACATAGGTTCAAGTGGAATTATTTAAAACCTGGCAAAAGTACCCATTTAAGGAGACTTCCCCCATGAATATATTATCTGATGGGATCGGGCCCAAGCAAGAAATTAAAACCAATAACACACTGCGGAATCAGGAAAAGAAAAGGATGGAAACAAAACTAACACACATTTATAAGAAAACAGAAAACCCCAAACACGAGCAAGAATGACAAATTCAAAGGGAGTAATGTTCAAACACCAAGAAAGTTGTCTAAGACGTCATAGGGAAGAAGGAATTGTTGAAGGAGATGCAATATTTTGGAAATACCAATTTGAAATGGGGACCAACAAGGGAGGAAATATGGGTGAAGATCATCAAGCAAACAAACAGAGCCATGAAAGAGAATAAGAAGAGGTGTCAAACAACGAAGAATAATATATGGAGGATGACATTGGAGAAGAAGAAACAGAGGAAAACCAGATTAATGAAGAAGTCTCGATGGAAACAGAGAAGAGGATTTCGTTAGAGGGGCTATTCGGATGGCATAGGATAGGGGCCAAGCTTCTATGGGGGATACAAAAGGACCAATTTTGTATTTACGCAGTTCAAATGTCTTATAGAGGAGGAAGCCTAGGTATCTTCAAAGCCATCCATACTAAGTGTGTATTCTAGAAATACTGACACATCCTCAATAATTTGTAGTAAGCTGGGATGGGAGCTAATCTAATGCATGGGTGGAAAATGGAAAATTTGGTGGAAGAGATAGAGATTAGAGAATTAAGAAAGTCATCTAGTTCAATCAATTACGGGGCATTATGGAATAGGATGGGAGGGTGTAGTAGATTAGATAAATGAAGATCGTTTTGTAGTATGTGGGGGGGTTGGGGAGGTGGGAGAAAAGATTAGGAACTGGACATAGGTATTTTGCAAGAAACAAAATTAAGCAATGTAACAGCTCTTGAGAACTATATGGGAAGAGAGATGGAAAGATTGGGCCTTTTTGCAGGAGGGGTCATCATAATATGGGATACCAGAGTGGCTACAATTAAAGAGATTCTGATGGGGTGTTTTTCAAATTCAGTCCTCTTAGAACTCACATGGAAGGGTTTTTTTTTTTTTTTTTGTTCTCATTAGTATATGGGGCTCCAAGACCCAGGGGGAGAAACATATAACGTTTTTTAGGCCCCAATCTTATGTTCTTTTTTAGAGGAAGGATTTTGATTGTTAAATCATGTTTGAGAAATAATTTTATCTATCTTTTGTCCCTATATAAGGCCCTAGGATCTGTTGTTGGAAGCTTAAAGAGGATGACGAGGGATTTTCATTGGAAAGGAATAGGACGTTCAAAAATGGACCATTTGATCAGTTTGGAAAGAATTAAGCTTCTTGTTGAACAAGGGGGGTTGTAGGGATTTGAGGGCAAAAAATACAACGTTATTAGGGAAGTGATTGTGGAGATCACCGCGGGAATCAAACTCTTTGTGGGACAGGATTATATGAAGCAAATTTGCTTCAACTACATCCTTTTGGGAAGGAAAAGCTAGTCCAACATTCACTTGTCTTGGCCCTTCGAAGTTAATTTCACAGTATTTCATTCCTTTTTATCTTTTACTTCTTTAAAAGTTAGGAGGGGTAATATCATTAAATTTTGGGATGATGTTTGGTTGGAGGTATTCTCTTTCAAAGAACTTTTCCCTAAATTATATTATTTTTCGTCAAAACACAACTTGCCGCTTATGTAATTTTATTCTTGGGTGGGGGATAACAATTAGATTGCCTGAAACTTATCTTTCAGAATGATCCTTTAGAGAGGGATATCCTATTGGTGGTTGAGCTATTAGATATTTTTAAAATTTTTGTCCATCAATTGAATCTGGTTCAAGAATCAGATTCCTATTTCATGAAAATCCTTCTCTTGGTTTCCCATCCCCATAGACCCCTTTCTTTTCCTCTGGCTAAATCCCCATTGGTTTTTTTTTTTTATTTTTTTATTTTTTTTTTATAATTTAAAAATTCTTTTTTTATGTTGTGAGAATGGAGAAGATACTGATCATATATTCTTCTATTCAAGATAGCAAGAGAACTATGGCAAAGGTTGTTTTAAATTTGGGGTGAAGAATGCGTTGCTACGAGGATTGAAGATTTTCTTTTGATTAACCATTGTGGTATGGGATGAGATAATGATCTTAAATAGATGTGGGTGATTTGTTCTTTTACCATTCTATGGTCTATATGGTTAGAAAAGAATATGAGAATTTTCGATGATCGATTTTTGGGATTCCTCATCCCATTGATGTATTTTGTTTCATTAATAAAAAACTTCCTTGACAAAAAAAAAAGTTAGTGCATTCTGCTAAGAGATTACATTTCCAATTTTTGATGAATAACTTGAACTGTTTGCTAAAATAACTTCTGGTGTTTCATTGTCTACATATTGTTTTATTTCTGTGTACTACTTTGCTTACTGAACTTTGAGATCTGTTAATTATCAGAAAGAACATCAGAACTTTCATACTGGTAGACAGAGTCACAAGGCAACTGGTTCTAAATGTATTTAATGTGTCGAATGCGGGTTGCCACTGATATAAAAATCTGGATGTCAATTACTCAAGTCTTTTGGTAGTTTACTAGTTATATTAATTTTCAATCTTTTGCAGTGAAAGTTTGAATGGCTTCCCTTTTCCTGTTGAATAGGAAAAAGGTGGTCTTTTTTATCTCACAGTTGTGAGCTGCTTACTGCTTACCCTTGTTAGATGGGACTCACTTCGAAAGTTCGTCCGTAGACCTATGCTTATAGCTACGCTAATGGCATCAAAGTTTCAAAATTGAGCCTTTACTAATGATGCTATTTAACTTCATAAATGTGATGTTCTTGTGAATTTTCACCATGCAGGGATACTTTTTCTAGACCTCCATGCACTCTAATACAACCATCAATGCAGGCACTCAGAAAAGATTTGCAGAAGATTCCTGACTTTGGTATCAGTACTTTTGTTTTTGTGTACTTTTTCTTTGAAAACTTGTCTTGATAACATCCAAATTTGGACTATATATTTGTATATATCCTACTCTTGAAATCGCTTCCAATAAGACTTGTGGGATAATTTACGTTTTTAGCTGCAATCCTGAATCCTGATTGGCAGACAATGCTGCAATATTTTCCAGGGAAACCTCTCCATCTGGTGGAGCAAACAAAATGAAAAGTCCCCCATGGAAGGAAATAGTTTAAGGACCCCCTCATCTTGTCTCAGCTACAACATTACTCAGTAAGCACCAGAGATTGCATCATCTCTTGCCTGCAAACTCTTTTGATCTTCCTGTTCTTTTGTTGTAGTCTATTCATTTTCCCTCTTGCCATGTGTGCCTCCCTTGTTTTTGCCCTTCTCTCACACTTCTACTTCTGGCTACTTTTTCTTCCTGTCTCTTCCCATTTTGCATTTGCTGTGAAAATCGTTTCTTCCGTATCTTTCAGTCATACATGAACAAATATTTAAATAAGCTGGGGGAAGATGGAGACAATATGAACAACAAGGGAGATATAGAGCTTGAGGTGGCTGGAGTGTGCATAGGGGAAGGGATTGAGCCTGTTGCCCCTGGTCAGAACAATGAAGTTGAGTGGATTGGGCGTTTCATAGATTCTTTTACCTTCTGTTGAATATTTTTAAAATAGTTTCTTATTTTGATCTTTTTTCTTGCCGAATATTCCCAGTTCTACTAGTGTTATAGTTTTAAATATTCATAGATGAGAGTGCTTGTCACACTATCATGACTTATGTCTACGGAAAGCTGTCCATTGGTGGGTTATACTCTCATTAACTTCTGATTGCAACTCCTTGTTGTTTGGGCAGCAAAGGACTTCTCTCCTCCAATATACCCGCTGGGTGATAAACATTGGCAAGTGAATGAAGGTGCTTCATTTATAAATATCCATTCTCTGCAGGTGACACCTTCACCAGCGCCTCCATTGTTTGCATCACAGACAGTAATAGCGTGTATGCCTCTTATGGTATGATTTGTTTTCTGTTATCTTAAGGTTTTCCAATCAGATATGTTTTTTTTGTATTTTAATTCTTGTGTTCTCTTCTTCTTGTGCAGATCCATCTTCAGGAAGAGTCCTGTTTGAGAATATGTTCCTTTTTAGCTGATGGAGTTGTTGTCAATTCTGGTTCTGTCCTACCAGATTATTCCATAAATTCTATGATGTTCACTTTAAATGAACTAGATCTTACAGTTCCGCTAGATTTCGCTAAGGCAGCTAATTGTGCATTCAGTAGCGAAACTGGATTCCAGAATTCGGTGTCTGAAGCCAAGCTTCACATTAAAAATTTGTTTTTGTCTGAAAGCCCGGTTCTTCAAATGCTTGTGCTGGATTTGGAGAAAGATCCTGCTTGTTTTTGTCTCTGGGACAATCAACCTATTGATGCTAGTCAGAAAAAATGGTCTGCTGGAGCATCATACATAAATTTGTCTCTTGAAACATCTGACATCCTAGGTGGTCAGAAAAATTCTTCTTCCTGTTCTATGAGATCATGGAGATGTGTTGAGGTGAAGGAAGCTTGTGTTGAGGTAGCTATGGCAACTCTAGATGGTAGCCTACTAGTTCATGTCCCTCCTCCTGGGGGTATTGCTAGAATTGGTATTGCTTGTAAACAATATTGCTCTAATACTTCGGTAGAGCAGCTGTTTTTTGTCCTAGATCTCTATTCTTATTTTGGAGAAGTAAGTGAAAAAATAGCGTTAGTAGGAAAGAATGATAAATCGACAATCCGAAGAACAGAATCCTGGAACGGTGAGTTGATTTCTAAGGCTCCAAGCGATACTGCTGTGAGCTTTACCATAAAAGACATACAATTAAAATTTGTTGAGGATTCAAACAATACTACTCCAGGGAAGCCTTTGGTTCAATTTATTGGTGAAAATCTGTTTATTAAAGTAGGTCACAGAACACTTGGTGGCGCTATTGCTATATCATCCACTGTACGTTGGGAAACTGTGGAAGTGGATTGTGTAGATGTAGAGGATAACTCTTTAACCGACAATGATACAATTTCAATTGCCTGTACAAATGGGTCTCCATTGTCTGAAAATGGACATCCACAGCTCAGACCTGTGTTATGGATTGAACATAAAGATGAAAGTCGTTCAAGTGGAAAGGCAATGCATTCTGCCTTCCTTGATGTTAATATTGTGCATGTTATTCCTTCTCAAGCTCAGGATGCTGGTTGCCACAGCTTGAATGTGTCAGCTTGTATAGATGGTGTTCGGTTGGGTGGAGGGATGAACTATGCTGAAGCCTTATTGCATAGATTCGGAATTCTTGGGCCTGGTGGGGGCCCTAGTGAAGGGCTATTAAAAGGGCTAGAGAACTTGTCTGCCAGTCCACTCTCAAAGGTGTTCAAGGCACCGCCTCATTCTGTGGATTACGTTAAAGAAAGTATGAGATATGTCTTGCTAATATGTTTGTATTGTATTCATCTAGTACTTCAATTCATGCACATCATATCTCCTTTCCCTTGATCTTGCTAATCTCCGAGCTGTCTTGCTTGGCTTTGTCAGTGTGACTATCTTTAATAACACAATCTTTTTGATTTGCAGATGGAACATGTGAAAGTAGCCATGAAACTATTCTCTCTCACTTAGGAAGGCCAGATGATGTGGATGTGTCGGTTGAGTTGAGAAATTGGTTGTTTGCTCTGGAAGGGGCACAAGAGACAGTAGAAAGCTCATGGTCAGATAACCGTGTAAATGCTAATAGGGAAGAAAGATGTTGGCATTCTTGTTTTAAGAGCTTGAAGATTAAGGGAAAAAATGATCTGAAGGACTCACTGGATTGTATTGTGAAGTCTAAGGTTCACAAATATCCAGTGGAGCTAATAACGGTGATGATTTGTTCTTTATTCTTTTTTTTACCGAAACAGAAAATCCCTAATATTTAGAGAAATTATTGTGCATTTCGAGTAAAAAATGTAACTTAATTTTTTCTTAATATCCTGGAACTGAGCATCTGCGTCTATCATGACAGCTTTGTTTTTTTCATCTGAGAACTTTCTAAACACTTAAACTGATAAGTGACAAAAATCCTTTCATTTCTTTTTGTGTAACTTCAGGAAATTGAGGGTAGTTCTTGCTTCTTATCAGCGTTGAGAAGTCAATAGTCTCGAAATTTTGAAAATAAAGCGAGTTAGATCTGCTGATTATGTTTCTGTTCAACATTCTTTGATTAGTTTAAACCTTTTGAACTTTCTGAGTGGCTTAGTTAGTATCATCCTCTACTTGTCATTCATAGTATCAGAGTACAATAACTGATCTGTAACTTGTGCAGATTGGCGTTGAAGGTTTGCAGACTTTGAAACCTCAAGTCCAGACTGCCAGCTCTACCGTGCCGTCTCCTGCTAGAAGTTCTGGATTAGCAGATATGAAGAAAGCTGGAGGGGTAAATGTGGAAGTTCGTATGGTTGTCTCTGAAGATGACTTTGGTGACATAACAGGCGACTGGACAATCGAAAACCTTAAGTTCTCTGTTGATAACCCGGTATAAATATCCAATATTATCAGTATCAGCGTGTAAGTAAAGTGATGTCTGATAGCCATTGGTTTCAGTATTCATTGTTTATCAACTGCATTCTGCAGATTGAGGCTGTTGTTACCAAGGATGAGTTGCAGCATCTTACCTTTCTTTGCAAATCTGAAGTTGATTCTTTCGGAAGAGTGGCTGCTGGTGTCTTGCGGCTTCTGAAACTAGAGGGTTCAATTGGTCAAGGAGCCATCAATCAGCTAAGCAACCTAGGTAAATTCTTAATTTCTGTGCGGCAGCTCAATTTTATATCACAAAATGACGCAACTTAAGGGTTTGATGCGCAAAGATATGTATTTGTAAAATAACCTGAGGGTTTGCATTAGGGGGAAGGGAGAATTAAAGATTTGAAGGACTAGAATAATGGAGTGCATAAACCCATTTAGTGGCACTAAATTAGGGGATTGTAGAAATTTGGACCTTGACATCAAGTCTGAGAACACACATTACTTTAAAAGGTAGAGCTAACCTATTTTTCGGACTCGTTTATTGCAAGATGGTTGAGACTTGCTCTTCCATACAAAAAAATCTAGGTGGCTTATGTGAATTTGGAGAATGGCCTTCAGAGTTCTTCTGCAATGAGAAAGTACCGTTCTAACTGATGACATTACATGCCAATTGGAATGGTATTTTCTATGAATTCAAATTGTTGGCAGATGAAGTGAGCTCAAGAGTACAATATTGTTGAAATGGAAGTGAGGATGCTTTGTTTCAGAGCGCAACTATACAACACATGATTACCAACAAAGCATCCTGGTTATTAATCCATGATAAAGCTTTTAATATCAGATGCAAATCAAACTTGAATGCCAAATGATGAACTAATCAGCCTTTCAATGACAACACGTGAATACCATTTGCATAGCATCACTACCGTGAAGCACATCAATGAGTGAAAATTGGATATCCATATAAATAAATTGATCAAACTAAAAAAAAGTTGTAAATTTATATTGAAAGCAGGTATAATCAGTATAGAAATTTGTTCCAAATCAAGTGCTTCCTCTTACCCTAGAACAAGAGAATTGGCAACTCTGAGTTGAAATGATTATCACCAAATTGATAGAAGACATAGTACACTGACGGCCTTTCCTAATTCTACCACTGCTCCTATGCTTTGACTCTTACTGGGTATGTTGTCCTGTTGCTCCCTCAAGTCTGCTAAAGCTTAGCCACGAAGGGTCCTGTCTTCCCTCAATGGTCTTCCCTGTTTCATGGGGCTTCTTTCTTTTCCAAGCATATTATCTTCTCCAGTCTCCTTTGTTAATTACTGACCTGGTTCTGATGAGACCAGGAATTCAGGCAGTTGCTACCTTGGTTTTAGTGAGATCAGAAAATTAGGGTCCCTTGTGTTCTTATTTCTCATAGATATACATGGGTGGTGCACCTTGAATCCGTTCTCCCTTGTAACCACTATTGATGAATGACTTAATTAAAATGTTGATAAATAATTATCAAATAACTAAATTAAAATATTAATAATAATTATCAGAATATCTTGAGGTTAAAATATTGTACACTTCACTATCACTAATCCACTATAGGGTTGGATTAGATCCTTTAACAGTCAGGTTGAGAAACCTCAGCAAGACCAACCTGGAAAAACAGCAGAGGGAAAGATGAATATAACAATGAGGGCTCGATACTTTGTTCTTATAATGATGACTAGTGTTAATGGAAATAACTGATGAATTGATGAGAAAAAAAATACATGATGCCATATTATCTGCAGAATGGCGTCAATATTATTTTTTGGGTTTTCCTACTTAGTGGTCTTATAAGGTGTATGCTACATTGCTATGTTATGGACAAAAGTAGCTTGAGTAGAAAGAAAAGTCTTAGTGGCATTTTCTGGAAAAGTAACAATAATGGGATTGATAGATTGCACTTATTAAGAATAAGAATGTACTTGATTGGTCTATTCCTCACTTGATTCGCCTAAAATAATCAAATCACTCCTCGCTCTCCCCTCCTTTAGCTCAGTGCCAATTGTACTTCTTTCTCTTCCAAGCCTTTCTCCACCGCCACCATCCCATCCACCACTGCCACATGCCACTGCCTAGACCACAAGTAATAAGTGGAAGCCCCAACACTATGGCCAAAGTACAAACTTTATAAAAACCGTCGATAAACAATTTTATCTTTTGGGGCAGGGAGATTATAGTGCAAAAATACAGTTTTGGTCACGGTCGCAGAATGGATTTCGCGGTCAATGTGACCTATGTTTGGATTGTGGCGAACTCAAAAACCTTTATAATATGGTTACAATATAGTGATGTGGCCTTGTTTTTGCACTATGAGGGAATATAACTGGTTTTGGTGCATATGTAAAATGTGGTCACGATCGTGGTTACGGAACGGTGATGTGATAATGAGAGTGATGCGGTTATCCTAAACGCCAACATATTAGTCGAACCATAAGATATCCCTTGATACGGACCAAAACACATTTTTACACTTTTACAACGGAAGATGGTTGTTTTTTGAAAACCTTTACAATGCGGCCGACGCGATGCAATTCAGCCTTGTATTTACACTATGTTTTGTAGGAAAATATGGATGTATATCTGATTTTGGTATCTATCTATAACTGTATTTTTTTTTAAACATTGCCGTTATCGGTTACTTGTAATAACTTGTTGGTGACTTTAATGGCGGTGGTGATGGGACATTCGGCAAGAGGGACCCCGGTGATGACTTATATGTTCTAATTTTTGTTTTCCTGTGTCCAAAGTGGGTGGGGCAGAAAATAGAGACTGGGGAAATATTGAGCGATATTTTTATTGGGGTAATTGGGGGATTGAGGAATTTTTTGAGCTTTTAATTGCAACATATAAGGGGTTCTTATTAATTGTATTGAGAAGATTGTACTTATGTTCGAGTTGAGCTGTTATTTATCGAGATTGAAAGTTGCTTTCTGGTTTTCATTAGTTAGGATCTCAAGCCCATTTGCTCACGAGGGACATGCTCGTTTACTTCTGGCAAAGATTTTGTTTTGACAACTTTGGTTCCTTGAAGTGAACTTATTTTTGCTGTTTTCAATTGTCTTTCTTTGCAAATATTCATTTTTACAAACTTAAACTGATTCAATCTTATTTTTCTTCATTGCAAGTGATAATTAAATTTTCACTGTAGTGCAGCTTATTTTTGCTGCTGATTGTTAGGATTGAAATCATACTATTTCCTATCTCATCTTTCATTTCAATTTTACTTACTAAGTAATCAGTATTCTTTCTGTGGCATGCATTGCAGGAAATGAAGGCCTGGACAAAATTTTTAGCCCTAGACAGCTCACTTGGGGAGAAAATGCTGTCTACGAGCGTAGCTTTTCTTCTAGTGGACTGGGAAATAGCACTCGAAATAGCCCTCACACATCAATGAAAACCATAATTTCATCACTCGAGAAGGAAGTTGAGGATATGGAATCCAAATATTCTGCCCTGATTGCCGACATCAGTGGATCAGAAACTTCATCACAGCACCTTGATCGTGCCAAAGAAATAGGCCAACACATTGAAAGTCTTCAGCGGTTATTGAAACAGTTGAAAACTCAAGGTTAGCTATTATTTATTTCATTAGTTTTTGTACAAGATCTGGAAACAGGGGCAAATTCCCCTGTTTGGTAAAATTTTGATGATTTTTTTATGTATATATAGTCATATATATTATCTGTATACGAATCGAGTGTGTTGACTAAAAGATAATAAGTAGCACTCACAAAGTTTTTGTATTTTGACTGAAATTTTGCACTTGGCAAGAATGGAAAATACAAATATAGTCGACTTTTTTCTGCATTTAAATTTGGTTTACAACAATTTCCTGTCTTCTATCTAAGTAGGTGGTTTTGGTGATCGCCATTTTTTCCCTTTTTTTTTCTCCAATTAGTTTTAAACTCGTGTCAAGCATGGTAACTAAAGAATTCGCAGTATCATATTACTCTTCTGTTTTATTGTTTTCGCTACTATGTGAATATGTGAGTGTATTTTTTTGTTGGATATTAGTGAAAGAATAAGCAAAACAATAAAATTACTGAGTGGAAGATGTAAAAAAAGAGATTGCATTTGTGAATAAGATTAAAAAAATGTAAAGGTTATAGACTAATAGAAAAGTATCAAAATTGATGAAATAGTTCAGAAGAAATTTATTGCAAATTGTATGGACGAAACGAAATAGTGTATGATAATATGATATAATATAAATGAATATATTAGTTTAGTACCCTTTTGATGCACGGTGATAGTCATTCTTTGTTAAACGATGCCTCAACATAAACATTTTTTTAAAAATTTGAAGCACAACAATAAAAATATTTTTTTGTTGCGTGTTTCATCGAAAGGAGTAATCCGTGGCAAAACCCACAAGAAATCGCATTAAATAGATTTCTCTTGGGCCACTCCCGTAAGAGATGAGCTTAAAACAAAAGACATATATGCCGATAATTTGTATTAATTGGATTATTTAATCCATATACTAAACACGTCTTACGTTGCGATATTCTCATATAAAAATTTGTGATTTGTCTTTTCATCAATTACCAAACCTTAAGCTTTGCTACCTTTTTTAATTAAATTACTAAATTGCCCTTAAATTTATTATAAATTGTAAAATCGACCATTATTATTACTAAACTAAATTCGTAAATAATCATTAAATTAAAATAAAAAATATTAATTTAAAAAAAACAATTTTTTAAAATTGAAAAATAAACCTAATCACAAGTTTTGTGTTGAAATTTGATACATGATCACTCTTTTGGAGAAAACTTTTGATAGGAAAATCACATTACTGTAATGTTTGTGGCATTAGAACCTAGACTTTAAGTTCTTTCCAATGATATATTATGTGCCCAATTCCGATAACTGAGCGGCAAAAGATGATCGTTTAAAATTTGTTTGTGTTGAAATTTGATATATGTTCAACATTTTGGCCATAACTTTTTATAGAAAAAATCGTATTAATGCAACATTTGTGGCATTAAAAACTAGAATTCAAGAGCTTTCCAACGGCATATTGCATGCCCAATTCTGACAATCAAGCGAGAAATGACGACTGTTTAAAGTTTGTAGTGATTTCGATTTTTAGTCGTCCGCAATCGGACAGCGGTATGGTCGCATAAAATGCGCGATCAGACTACGGCGGAGTTGCGCATTTTACGCGACCGTACCGCGGTCCGGTTGCGCGTTTTGCACGGCCATACCGCAGTTCGGTCGCGCGTTTTACGCGATCATACCACGGTCCGATTTCGCGCGATTGAAAATCGAAATCACTGCAAACTTTAAACGATCGTCATTTCTCGCTTGATTGTCAAAATTGGACATATAATATGCTGTTGGAAAGCTCTTGAAGTCTAGTTTCTAATGCCACAAATGTCACATTAATACGAATTTTTCTATAAAAAGTTATGGCAAAAAATGTTGAACATATATCAAATTGCAGCACAAGCAAATTTTAAACGATCATCCTTTGTTGCTCGGTTATCGGAATTGGGCATATAATATATCACTAGAAGATCTTGAAGTCTACGTTTTAATGCCGCAAATATTGCAATTATGTGATTTTCCTATTAAAAGTTATAGCCAAAAGAGTGAACATGTAGCAAATTTCAACACAAGCATTTTTTTTTGAAATAAACAATCGTTATCGATGCTTACCGAATCATTTTGGTGATTATTTTCATTTTCCATAGTATTTCGATATTGAATTTTAGTTTAGAAAGTTTTCTTAGAGAGAAATTTGAGATAAAGTGATGAAATTTCATAAAGGGCAATATTGAAAGCTTACCACGATTGCCTCTCTCCAATGTTTTTATTTTTTTTAAAAAAAATTTGAATCGATTCCGAAGCTTACTGAATCATATTGATGCTCTTTTTTGTTGGCCATAATTTAATTTTTAATTTTAGCTTGTTTTAGTTCAATGAGTGTTCGAAGAGAGTTTTTAGAGAAATATTATTAAAGGTTTGAAAAGTAACTCAGGGCAATCTTGAAAGTTTAATATTATATAGGAGGTGGCGACAAAATGAAAAGAGCTACGAACTATAATAACGCTCAACTTTCTGAACAACACAATAAGAGTCCTTATTTGACTCATGTCTTATAACATAATGTACTTTACAAAGCAAGACTAGCAAATGCACACAGCACGCTGAACAACACAACGACTCATAAGAAAACGGGTACTATGTTGGGACGACCTTGAACTCGGTTTGATAATTCGAGCTATCAAAACACCATTAAATTTCATCGTCCCAAAACTTCTGTTAGCAGAGCTTGAAACCAACAAATACTAGTACCATTACAAACTCAATATATAGCAATCATCTTGCAGAAGGCACGAACTTATTAAGCAATCTATAAAGGACACTCTTGTTGGCTGCAACTGCAACAAAAAAGCACATTACACAAACAACAATGGCAGTCCACAAACAATCACGAGACACTACGGTGTAGACTCCAGACATAAATGCCACCAGTGTTCCATAAAGCGATTGCTGCAGTAAAAAGACACTGCCATCAACTAGTACGAGCGCTTTATCTGGATCACAGACCATGGCCCAAATGAGACAGAACAAGACTAACATGGAGCAACACATTGCATAGGTATCTGATAACAAGAACACTATAAAGGCTGCTTTTTTCGCTAAAATCACATATCCATCATCATTATACCCTCCTGGGATTGTGAATCCTGCTGCAAAGGTTATTGTGGCTAGAAGAGCTGCAACTACTGATAGTGTGGTGCGTACCTCTGCCAAGTTTGTTTTCAATGGAATGTAGGTCGTTTTTATTCTTGGATTCATGTTAATACGCTTGCACATTGCATCCTGCAACGTATGTGTAGTAGAGACTTTTAGTAAGCCATTAAGCGACGGTATTCAATCGGAGAAGTACAAGTTGACACTAGTACAAGGTACATAGTTTTAACATCCATCAATAAAAATTACCGGGTTTTTAATAACTGTTTTTGAAGTTCTTTCAACTACAAGTCTGGTAATTAATTGGAGAATTACAAAGTTTTTAGACTTAAAGAGAGCAGTGTAAGTGTAGAATGCATCAGTTCTACACGACTTTGTCCAACAAAGACAACAAAAATGTTGAGGTTGATCATAAGACTTACCCAATCGGGGAGTTCATCACATAGTTTAGCTAGCAAGTCCATAGGTGTCTCACCCGTATTATCCTTGATGGTCCAATCAATACCATGAGTACCTAGAAGCAGCTCAACAAACACAATATCCTTTCGTTCTATAGCTCTATGCAATGGTGTTGCACCTTCTGAATCAGTCGCATTCTTCAGCTGCCCCATCAATGGAATTTCAAATACTTTTTGATATTCCTCTCTGCTTTTGAACTTGAAGTGGTGAAGCGGTGTATCTCTTTGCTCAGAACAAAGCTGTCTAAAGTCACCAGCACGGTTCATGAACGCGAGAAAAGCATCCAGATGTCCAGCTTTGCAGGCTCTGATCCAGGCATAAGGAGCACTAGTTATGCTAGAATGGCACATAACCATGTTCATTAGTTCTATGTCGCCAGCTTCTGCTGCAGCATCAAGAGGTGCTTTCCCATCTTCATCTTTCATGTCCATCACACCTGGACCTAGCATTTCAACAAGATACCCCGCCATACCTGAGGGATTACAGTTAAACAAAAGGCAGAGTTACTTCGTGGGTAAATCGATAAATTCCAAAGGTGCCCACTTTCGATCAAGACTGATGATTTTAATCTCCATTAATAGACTAAAAATCAAATATATAGTTCATGTTATTAAGAAGGGCAAAAGAAATAAAGAGCACTTGTACCAGGGCATTTGGAGGCAATATGCAAAGGATTTTTCCCTTTTGGACCGCCAAGTAGAAAGGGACCTGTCCCATGATGAAGAATTTCTTCAACAATATTAGCCCTTCCACATTCCACTGCAAGGAAGAGTGGACTTTTGCCCTGAAAATTAGGAATACCTGCCAATCTTGAATCTAAAGACAACAAATAAAGTACAATATCTTCTCCACCGCGCTCTATGGCCAAATGTAGGGGTGTTTCCTCCCTATAATTCTGATGTAACCATGGAAACTCATGTAGTTGTCCTCCATTCGGATCAAACAATTGACGGTAAGTATCAATTAGGAGTTTTAGGACTTCTACTTTGTTAGAGAAGATAGCACAATGCAAAGGATTGTTACCGAAGATGTTTCTAAGGCAGAGTAAATAGTTGTAATCTGCACTCCAATTTGAGAAAACTTTATCCTTCAAAAGACACTGCAGTGATGCCAGTTCACCTCTATGCGCCCACTCGTGAAGGAACATCTCTCCTCTTGAATCACTTTTTTTAAATAGTTCTGGATGCTTTTGAAGAAGTTTCATGGCTACTTGTTCTAGAAATTATATTCAAAGTAAAGAAAAAGATACATCAGGAAAATCTTAAGGTTAACGGATAAGTCTTCAAACAATGCAACAGTTGAAACAAATTTAAACATCAAAAGATGATCTTCATTATATTGCATGAACAAGTGTAATGGTTATGCTTGTTCTCAGACCCAAATTCGACCCTATACTCAAATTTTTCTCCATGACCACAAGGGAACAACTCCCTCAATTTCTATAATTTATGGTGACAAAACTTAGATGGGAGAACTTGTGTCTAATGCTTGGAAGATTAGTATTAAATTTTTTAAAAGCTTTCGAATTTGTCAAAAATTAAAGCTTATTTAGATGATTTTGCCAAAGAAAAATTTGAAATTTTTTAATGATAATGATAGGTTTGAAACGAAAAGGATATAGTATGAAGGATTGACTAAATAGCATGAATTTCCGCTTACCATTACAACAATAACAATATCAAAGTCTTAATCCAAAAAAAAAAATTGCTAATGATCAAGGGATGTGAGTGTGACTAAGTTTTACTGAGCTAATTGTCACTACTCTACCGTTCACCCTCCTCTTTTATCCGACTTGAGACCAATAATAAGCGACAAGCACTCACGGGCCGAGTTCCCACTTACCATTAACATGGTAAAAAGCATGGCACAAAGGTACGTTGGATAAGGTGGTCTGAAACGAAGCCACCATTCTTAAGCACTAGTTGATCATGTGGATTAGTATCCAAGTAAAACTCCAAAATAGGTATCTCATATTCCAAAAAGGATAAAATTTAGAGGTATCTTGCCTCCTTTGCCAAGACACTCATGAATCTTATTTTCACTTATATTGTAATTGTAGATATATATTCCTATTTTCCTTTTTGAGTCAAACAAAAAAGTGGCTTGGACCCATAAACAAAAGCACACATCTTCAAAGTATATATAAATACAAATTCTAATTAGTTCGAACTCATTCCATCTCAATTAGTCAAGGCATAGAGTTTTGTATATATTTTCATTAAAACTAAAAGAACCAGAACAACAAACTATGAGTCAAGACTTCCTGCTTGAAAGTGAGAAATTCCCCTCTAAGTTATATACTTTCTAAAGTTGAAATTACTAGATATGAACGCATACTCCTTTATGGGTTTGAGTTATCGCCTACCTTCTCTTCTCAACCATAATGATATTCTGAATATGATGATGATGGCAACTTCTTATTTGACACTATTCAATATAATATTTCCAGCTTTTTATCTTAGAATTACGCGCATAATAAAAATTATAATACGAATCAAACAAGACAAAATGACTAAGTTAATATTACGTAAATATACACGAATCAATAACTATTAACTATGCAAGATTAAGTACTATTCCAACAAGAAAAAATAAAAAGAAAACCATAGCTACAAACCTGTGATAGCAGAAACACCATGAAGAAGCGTTTTATTGTTATACACATGACCAAGACTATAACAACAATCTGATTCCAATATTCGTAGCGCAATTGATTCAACCCCATTATGAACAGCATCATAAAGTGGACTCTTGCCGTCAAAATCATCTATACTACACAATTTTTCCAGATCTTGTTCTAGAATTAACGCTGCTACTTCTTCATGTTTACACACTATCGCCGTATGCAAAGGGGTTTCTCCGTATTGTGCTGATCTTGCTATCCATGGCGGATAAGGGCACTCATCATTATCCTCCATTTGCCTAAAAGAAACCCTAATTTCCAATCTAGTTTCAACATTATTGTTCTTAATTTCATCCCTGATTATAAGTTTTGAAAGTGAGTTGTAAGATTCGATTAGAAGTTTAGCTATTTGAAGATGGCCTCGTCCTGCGGCTATGTGAAGTGGGTTTCTGCCATTTATGGCATTTTGTTGGCAAATGAGTAAGATTTTTTGATGGGGTTGAAGAAGAGAAGTCTCCATAACTTGAGAAATGAAAGAAAGATGGTCATTTTCTGCAGCAATATGGAGGATATTATCATGGGTATCTGTTGTTAGAGCAAGAAGATCATATTGGTTTAAGGGTTTAGTAGGGTTTTGGATGAACAAGTGTGGGTTTCCTGTTAATGCTGCTTTATACAAGTTTGGATCCATTTTTGTGGGAGCTAAGATAGTGTTTAGTGTTAGTGTTTAGTGGTTAATTATTATGCTCCATTTTTTAAAGACTAATAATGTTCTTAAGAAGTCAAAGGAGGAGGCGATTGAAAGAGGGAAGACCTTATTGTGTGTTTGGTTTAAAAAAAAAATTACTTTTTTAAATGTGTTCATAAAATTACATTAAAAAGAAAAATGGTTATTTTTGAAGGAAGTTAGGAGAGGGTATTATTCTATGCTTTAATTGAATTAATGTAAAAAAAATATACATATGAGATTAAAAGAATTTAAATATATAGATGATATTAAAAGAATGTGATAGAATTTTATTTTAAATAAAAAATGCTAAATAAGTTGAACAAATTAAAAGTGAAAATGATCCAAACTGATAGGAAAAAAGAGGTATTAAAAAAAATGTTTTTTGGGATTCAAATCTAAGTGGATCAGTTTTACGTATATCACTTAGCTACATTGTCAATTGCAATGCAAAGACTATCAAAAATAATAATTTTTCCGTTTTAATGATTTTGTTTCATTTAATTTAGATACGTTCAACAAATTAATTATTGAAGCATCAATATACGTAATTGTGTAACTAAATTGTCTAAATATTTCAAACAAAAAGTGTATAACAAATTGATCCAGGCACAGGAGTAGCTAATGCTCTCTACGTTTAAAAATTGTCTTCTCACTTATAATATTTAAAGCTAACTTAAGAATGCAAAATTGTAGATGATTATAAACTATAAACTAAATCAATCTAAATCCAATAATCCAATAAACTTAAACTATAATTTTGTGTTTCTATGATACTAAGAACCAAACATTCTTATCAAAATAAAATAGAAGTTTACTCAATTGAGTTAAATTGTTATTTCAGTAAATCTTTAATGTCAGTATTTGACAAATTAGCTAGTTAAAATAACTTGCTGGTTTAAATTAATTATTTTTAAACAAGTTGCTTCTAATAACGTATTCGAAAACAGCTATTCAACGAGTTGATATAATTAACTAGTCAAATTATATACTCTAATCAGCTTTAAACTATCACTTTCAAACACTCTCGAAAATTAATGACAATAATTAGTATGACAACAAAAACAATTTCTAGCGCTCTTATTAAAAACTAAGTATTTATTTAAAAATTCAGCTTCAACATCACTTTTGTTGCTACAATTTTCAATTTTTCATTTACTATGTACTAAATAAAAACTAACCCAGAGATCACATGATGTATATAGCAAAGCAATCATACCAAGCATTGGATCATATTATAATTTTCTGATGAGTAAATGTTTTGTAAAATGGTATATCTTGTGGAAAGTATGAATTTAATTAGCTTAAAAATTTAATCTTTGATATAAATAAAAAAAATAAAAAAAAATAATTAAAAAAAAAAAAGTTTCCTTAACATAAGCTTCACACTATAGCCGGTAAAACTTCACTGCATGATCGCTTTCATATTTTCCTTTATCTTTGGGACGTTATATGGGTAAAATTATACAGATTCACATTGCATTTGTCCCAAACAGGTCGGATATGGATATAAGTTTGATGGGTAGTGGGTGATATGAATATAAAAAGTTAACTCGACCACTCGTCATATATCCATCCGCACAACCTCATATCCATCCGCACAACCTCATATCCACCTGCTTTACCTCGTAGTTGTCCGTTCGATATATCTATAATGTACTACTTTTAATCAATTTTGTATATTGTACTAAAAACTAAATATAAAAACTTAAGGTTATTAAGTTTTTATTATAATTTATTATTTAAATAAAATAAGATGTACAATTAAATTTGTAAAGATTTATGGAGTATATAACACGGACTTGGAGAAAATATGAGGCAGTTATAAGATGGGTATACCCACTTGACTACACTGGGTTGGAATGGGTTATATGTGGGGTAGTACGTGTACGCCTTTGATTTTGGAGGGTCTTACTAGGAGAAGACATATCATCAGACTTTGAGATATGTCTAATTAGTTGTATAGAGAGTTGTCCAGTACTTCTGTGGGCCAATTATCGGGTATCATGCATCAACAATTTGTATTTTTTTCTAATTTAAATGAGACTACATGTCAGAGACTTAGGTAATATTTTAGATATTTAATTCCATTGTTTTTCCTAATTATAAATGAGATTGTTTTCGTTGATTAGTTTATACTATTTGACTGGACTCCTTACTTGATTGATTGAGGGACATTATAGAGTAAACACCCACACATCACATATATTGGGTGTATTACTTGCTTCGACATGATCAAGTTGTATTTGTCAGAGAGGACAGTCAGAAAGCTTGGATTGGTCTAACGTATTCCTCTTGCTTCACTCCGGCATATTGATGCCCATACACCAACACAGGGTTCCCATTCAGTCTGGTTTTGGGCTATCAGTTTTATCAGTAAGACTCGAGATAGGCATCCATTAGAGACCATTTCTAAGTACTTGGACTTGTTCAAATTGTCGTCCAACCCGTTTCTTATTCCAAGAGAAGGCCTAAGTTTCTCATTTGCTGAGATGGATAGCAAAACTGATTACTCAAACTTTTAAAATTATTTTAATATTATTATTTATGTACTCGAATTGAATTTTTATTTCACTGCATACTTTTTATTTATTGATGTTATTGTTTTTTCTTGAAAATGATATTTTTATTAATAAGTTTCTTATTATAAATTAAAATAATTATATATTACAATAGGAAATAATTACAAATTACACATTATAAATTACAATAATTGCAAATATGGACTAGTTAAATTGACTAGATCATCAATTGTGTTATTTTGTCGTGATGACTTATAACTAATGAGTCTATTCCATGAATTTATTCTACTACCGTAATAGTCTTTAAAATGTGTAGCAGAAATATCACATACTCTTCTCCAAATTAAATAAACATGTGATAGTAATAGATGAATCATCATTCATTAGCAGCTGTATAAAATGATTACCATTAACTATATATATATATATATATATATGTAAAAATTTAATAGCACCATGTGTCATCTTAGACTACTTTTAGCTGATAAATACAAATTCTTGTACTGCTCCCTATTACAACAAATTATTGTTTAAAATATAATTTTTATGAAAATTAAATAACAAATTGTAGTTGTTATAGACAAATAAATAATAGATGTTTTCTCCTTCAATGTATCTTAGGATTTTTTAAAAGGGTCATCCAAACATATGTCACATCGTATATTTTTATATTTACTTGTAACAAATGTAGGGTAATCCATGAGTACTCTGAAGAACACAATTGCATTTGTCAAACACAATCTCTAATATCTAACTTATGTTTATGCTCAACGATAAGTAACGATAAAGCATGAATGGACACTACATAATACAATGGTCGCATTTACTGAAACTGCGTCTGTGGAATGGTACATATAGATTCTTCCGATGGTTGTCTTATCTTGAATTGTTGATTTGTCATTTGTGCGTACACTGTCTTAAACAGGGTATCAAAAGAAATATTATCGCTACCAATGTAGTATTTAAAGGACGAATGTCATTTATACGTGCACGCACAAACTTCTCTTCTATGCTTAAATCCAAGTTTTATGTAAATTGTACGTAGATATTTTTATTTCTTTAAGACCAAGTATAAACAATAACTCTAAAATGATGTTCAAGTTCATCAACCATGTAGCAATTAACCAAAGAATTTAATTTGTACGCCTAAATCACTCCGCTTGTAGATTTTGTACCACATAAATTGTTATTAATGTTGTCCATATCATTTTCTTTGTGCCATAAACATGTCAAACATCTACATTTATAAATGTAATACACTACTCAGCTTATATTAAATAAAGTAAGAAATATTTGATAGAAAATGAAAACTACATGCAAATACATCACCAACAGCTGAACATAACCTCTCATCTCGATCATTCACTATTACATTAGGAGTTTAAGCACCCCTAAGTAAATCTCTAAACCTTGCCAACAACAAAGTATACGAAACTGTTGCGTTATTGTCTCTCATCAGGATGAAGATTACTAAAAAGTTGTGATTTACTAGGGTCATACTAACAATCTCACTTAGTGACCACCTCTTGTTATATATCGTATATATGTAGTATTGATCAAAGATAACATAAAGCCATGTACTAAGAAACTAAATGGATGTAGGATCTGCAATCAATACGTCACCATCAATATTTGTCCTAACCAATTAATGTGCTATGTAGCTAAATATAAAGAGTGTTGTATAGACCAATTTTCCATCTCTTCACATCTAGTTGCTTATCTGCGGTAATATATTTGATTCATACTAGCATAAACCTCAAGATTCTCCTTGATTGAATTGTTTGTGCTGTATAGGATATTCATCAACTGATTTGAATTGCCTATTCATAATAAATCTAGTAGAATAATATACATCATCATTGCCAAATTTTTCAAAGTTTTCCTGCATATATAATAAAAAATTAAATAATCATTACAATTTGTTAAAAAATATTTATAATAAAAAAATCAATTCATAATGCAAAAAATGTGCTACTTGGCTTGGCCAAATTGTGCAAAACATGCAACTGGACCTAGAATAAGTTGCACATTTTGCGGCTTATAATTTTTTTTTTAATAAAAAGTACAATATTCAACTACAAACTGAAATCATTGCTAACCTCGACATTTTCAAGATTAAATTCATTGTCTATATCATTTCAATTTTGAATTTTAAATTTTAATTAAGGCCTTTTTTAGAGATAAGTTAGAGAGATAGAAAAATAAAGAGTTAAAAACACTTAAGAAAATTTAATATATAAAAATGTGGCCAATTTAAAGTATGATTTGAATCATTTAATTAAATAATAATAAAGAAAATTATTAGAAACTATTTGTTAAATGATATTTTTTCTCAAAATCTATTTAGAATAACTTTTCTCAAAAATCACTTCGAAAAACTTGTTTCGTTGTCAAACACAACAAAATAACAAAGTACATTCAAATAAACATTAATTTAACATGTGCTCATCATGTGATTTTTAATCTTCATTTTTTAATTTCCCAAAAAAAATTCCTATAATTATCATCCTTATACTCATCCTCACGAAGAGGTCTTAATAAATAAGAGTAATTTGTAAAGTTAATAAATCACCTTTTTATAGTAGAATTTAATAAAATGAAAAACTTGTGATTTTAATTTATCTATTTAAATTTTATTTATTTTACTTTATTATTTTGATCAATTTATAAATCACCGTAATTAATTAGAAATTTCTAGAACCTTATCATTAATTGATAAACTCCTTAAAAACCTAACACATGTTAGCCCATTACTACCAATCCACGGTTTAATCCTAACTTTTAATTTGTGGTTCCCTCCCTAATATGAATATGGATGATAACTTGGCCAGATCTCACGAGATTGAATTAAAAAAGAATGTCCTCATCATTCTCACATGCAACTATGCAAGCTAAGACATCGGTGCATGATTGATGATACCCTTCCTATTAAAAATACCTACGCCAACAATCTTGTCATCTTTTTTTAATTTCTTTATTTTTGGTGGTTGTACTTTCTTCATTTTAAAATATTTGTAATATTTAACTTTTTACACACTCTAATATATTAAGTTCATTCTTAATATATTCAATGTTGTATAATAAAAACCATAAAAAGTGAATATTAATAAATAATATTACTTACATTAAGACGAATCCATTAAAATTTTTTTTGACTATATTTTAACTTATAGATTAAAAACTAAATACAAATTTACAGGATAAATGAGTAGTGTAAAATTTTAATTTAGACCTATTTTGGAACGGATGAAGTTTAAAGCAAACCCAATGACTCTCCTCTATATATATATCGGTCAACTCGACAATCATTCAAATAATAACTTTAACTAGACAGATCTGAACCTGAATTCTCCCTTATTTATTCTAAGCGACTATGACTAGAGCTGTTCAAAAGTGACCCGACTCGAAAACCCGAACCGAAACCGAAAGTAAACCGATCCGAAAATGTGTTCCTTTTTTAGGTTTATCGAATCGACAATACCCGAACCGGTTGACAACCGAAAATGGAAAAGCTGACCCCAAGCTGTAACCGATTTTTGTAACCGACACATAACCATTAACCGAGATTACCCGAACCTAATAATGACCGACCCGAGTCATATCCGACCCGAATCATGCTCGAAACCGAATTCTATCCGGCTAAAATTGACTTAACCCGAACGAATTTTAGATCGAACTGCTGTAAACCTGAACTAATTTTTAACATAGAAGTATGATAGACTCATATTCAATCATCTTTTTCGTTAATCTAGATATTTTAATAAATTAAATTTTATAAATACATGGTTTCATATGTTTAGAGTTAATAATCAATGGTCAATGTTTATTTAACTAATTTTAATCGAATTAGATGAAAATTGATAGAACATTATAATTTTAATTTCCGGTCAAACAAGTAAAAGTAACAAAGTAATAATAATTATTAATTGATTTGCATTTTAACTATTTTGCTTTAAGGGAAGAGAATCTTGTTTTCAATTAAAAAATGACTGATATTGATTCGATCAATAGTAATTAATAATACGTAGCCAAATTCTGTTAAAAAAAAACCTGAACCCGATCTGTACCCGACAAAATCGAACCAATTAGTAACCGATGACAACCTGAGACCGATTGACACTCGACATGAACTTTAACCGACACCGAACCGATGCTAACCCGATAGCTTGAATAACCGATCTCCAACCGAACCGTGACTAACCGACTCGACCCAAGTGTGACCCGTTATAACACAAAACCGAAAATAACCGATCCGAAATACAACCGAATCGAATGACACTCGTCCGAAACCGATCCGATCACCCGAATGAACACCTCTATCTATGACATCATTGAGTGACTAAGAATTTCTTGGACATGCAAGTCAGTGGAATATTAAATAAATACAATAAATAATAAAAAAATATTTAATGCATCAAGGAAAGTAACAGGAAGGCAACCATGAATAGGTTAGTTTGGACTTTGTGTGAGCTACATATAATTTCTAGGAAAACAATTAATCAACCAATACTCTTATTTCAATCAAATCAAACCCAGAAATGATTTCATCAAAATTTCAAAAAATCTTCCATCAACGTTCTACCTACCCAATACCCTTATTCGGAAAACAAAATATAGTACAAATACTATTCATTGTACTTGGAATTGCCGGGCTAATCTTCGGGCTAGCTGCTTTTTCGGGTTCTTTTTTAAACAATAACAATAAAATCATTGAATCGACAAAGGTAGCAGTGGTATGTGATCAAGTAAATAATAGTGTTGCAACTGATGTTGTTATTTCGGATGATTCTTTGAAAGTAAAGGAGGAAATAAAGAAGAGGTATAAAGTAAAGGGATTTGTTGGTATATTTACGGGTTTTGGATCCGTTGGTCGACGTCGTGCTTTGCGCCAAACATGGTTGCCTTCTACTCGTGATGGGCTTCAACGGTAACACTTTATTTCTCTTTGATTTTCATAAATTCATCATTAACGAATCACAAAATATAAATGGAATCGTATTGCCATCGTTTGACTTTTAATTATATGAAATTGATCATTCTTTCGTAACTGTTCTCAACAGATATTTACTATATAATATTAAAAAAAATTATATTTTTAAAAAATTTTTTATGACGAGATTAATATTATGGATGGTTTATTTTTTAGTAATTTTTAAAAAATTTAGACATAATGGATTCTAAAAATTGAAGCATGATTACAGACTGGAAGAAGGTACTGATCTGAGAATCAGGTTCATCATAGGCAGAACAGATGATGAAGAGAAAATGTCAGAGCTTAAAAACGAAATTGCTGAATATGATGATTTTGTTGAGTTGGATTTAGTTGAAGAATACAGAAAACTCCCTTACAAAACGTTAGCTTTCTTGAAAGCTGTTTATACACTCTATGATTCTGAATACTATGTCAAAGCAGATGATGATATTTATCTCAGACCAGGTCATTTTCTTTACCAACTTTAAAGCCCTCTTTGTTTTATATTTTTTTTTAAAAATTTTTACAAAGTAAAAAAGATATTTATAACTCAATTTTTTTCTTCTTCGCTATGAATAATTTAATTTTTAGATTATTTTTAAATAATTTTATATTTGTCTTTAAATAGTCCAACATTTGTTTTTGTTTGCTAGCAGTATATCATACTAGTAATATGATATATTGTAGACAAACATATTATAAAGATTAGATTATTAGAAAATAATCTAAAGATAAGATTTTTCTCAATAGATTGGTAAAAGGTTGAAATATTAATGTCAATTTTTCTTATAAATAAATTAAAGCAAAAGCATTATAAATTAATATGTGGTCGAACACCTTGCATATGCTGAGGACTACCTCTGGTCTTATTTATATAAAGGAGCGGACCTAAATGACCTCCGAGCTTTTATTTACCTTTCATTTGTGCTCACTATCTACGTCAAGCTTAAAAGTTTTATACTTTGTTTTTGTCGTAATGAACAGATCGTCTTTCGCTCCTCCTAGATAAAGAACGGTCGAATCCTAGAACTTATATGGGGTGCATGAAACATGGAATAGTCTTCAAAACTCCCAAAGTTAAATGGTTAGTGATTTATCTTGGTCATTTGGTTAAGATTGTTTAACATTGTTTGAGTTTTTTACACACAATCTAAGTGCATGCAACGGCAACCATGTTTACCAAGAGAGTCGTCTAGAATATTTATAGAAGCCACGCATAAATAAACATCTTGTGTTCATAGTCTATTCTTCTTTATAAATGTGTAGAAAACACAACTTTCTTTGGATATTAGATATGAGGATGTTTGACAACACATATTCTAGTGAAATACGGTCTCTTTGAAAACCATCTCTAACTAGGTCGGCCCATTATATATTTTTTAAAATATTATAAGTAAGCACTAAGAATGATGTTAGTAGGATATTGAAAGTATGCATTAAGGATATCGCAAGTAAGCATTAAGGATAATATAAGTAGACATTAAGAATACGGTAAATAGATAATTAATCTTTAATGGGCTGGGCTTGAGATATGTCTCTCAAAGAGACGGTCTCTCAAGAGACTAGTTAGTTTGACAAATGCCTTTTTGTGGATTTTTTGGTTGACGTTTTGCTTTATGATTGGCTTTTGGCTTTGTGGTCAGTCAAACAGCAAATAAATTTATTTAGTAAATGACTTTTAAGTCAATTGCAAAAGCTAACTTAAAAAGCCAAAACCAAAAAGCTACTCTTTATAACTCTTTTCACTAGCTTTTGGCTTTTACCTTTTTTTTCTGATAAACAACCAATGATTAATAAATAATTTTTAATGAAAACAACTGACTTATTAGCTAACACTTTTAGTTGGTTAAACCGGCCAACAATTCTAACTAACAACCATTTGCCAAACAGCTAATTTTTACCAAAATGTTTGTGAGTTATAATCCTAGGTGTGCCTCTATTTGAGTATATTGAGTTTTGATGATTTCCTTTCAAGAGACTGTTATGTATGTGCTTAATAAACATGTCAATTCAGTTAAATTTGATTCAAATGTCATTATTAAGCTGGATTAAGTTATATACTCAGATTTGGTTAATGGGGTTCATATTGAACAAAGCTAGTTATATGCCCATTGGCTATAAGCCCTTCTTTCTAACATCTCTGATATTAGGGTTATGTGCTATCTTGTTTGGTGTTTTGTAATGTGAGTTACTCATGTGATATTTATGGTAACATAAGATGAGTTTAAACTTTGCAGGTATGAACCTTTGGCTCATCTGTTTGGCCCACAGTACTTCCTCCATGCCTATGGTCCAATTTATGTCCTATCTGCCAAAGTTGTCCAAACATTGGCTTCCATAAGTGATGATGAGTAAGTTGTTTACTTTTATTTCTTCTCATTTCAAATGTGACACTTATCTCTTCATGCCCAAACTTAAATCCTCCCTCTATGTTGATCTTTTAATTAAGGGTTTGCTTAGCAAATGACTTTTTGTTGAGTTGACTTTTGGTTTCCAAACGGTTGAAAATTTGGTCACATCCAAAATAAATAACTACTGTGGCAAGACTTTTCATTGATTTTTGGCGTTTTAAACTCTGTTTTCTCTTATAAACAACCATCAGCTAGCAATATTAGTCAAAACTTCTAACTCGTTATAGTAGCCAACAACCATTTCCAAACATACCTTAAAAATTTAAGTTTGATTATATACATGGACAATTGATCAATCATTTCTAAGTAGGAAAAATCATTTTACAACGAGTTTAATTTTGAAACTTTAGTTTTTTATTACTTCTTCTGTTTCTTTGAATTTATCAAATTTGAAATTCGAAATCATTAATGGTTGATTGAAGGGTCTCTATATGTGTAAACAATGCAGTTTTAGAATGTTTGGAAACGAAGATGTGATGATTGGAGCATGGATGGTGGCTATGAACGTAAATCATGAGGATGTTGCTGATTTATGTTCAAACAATTGTACATCAACTTCTATTGCTGTTTGGGATAAACCTAAATGTTCTGGTCTTTGTGATCCTGAAACAAGTTTATTGGAACTACATAACAAGGAAGAGTGCACAGACAACAATACCACCAACGAATAAATACTACTTCACATTTGTATTCAATTCATTTACTTGAGGGACTTTTTGCATTACTCCTCCGTCCCACTCATTTTACTATATTTAGATTAAAAAGCTGTCGTATTGAAAGTCATAATGTAACAATCTGAGTGGGATATAGAAGATTATTTATTTATTTTTTTTTATGAATTTTAGTATACTTATAGGCTATTGGCCGGAAATCATTTTATAAGTCAAATTATATTTATCGTTATTCTTGTTAAGGACTGGACGCAATTGAGTTGCACTAGGTCTATTGCTAGTGTTTAGGATTTGTCTTATTAACAGAATTTGTTGGTTGAGAGACTTATTTTTGGTGTCTGATCCATCTTGTAAGAAGACCATCTTAATGACTAAACAAGGACTAAACACAATTAATTTGCAGTAAGTTTGTTGTTAGCGTTTAAGGTTTGTCTCAAGAGAGATTATTGGTAAAAGAACTTAATTTTGCTATATAGCCCTTCTGGTAATAAGACCATTTTAATTATTCATGAAGGATTGATTGCTGAAATGGGGCCATGACCACAGTGTTGATTATATTTTGTTAATGTCACCTGCTTCTTAAATGTTCTTAGGTTATGGAAGTTAGGTCTCTGGTAATAAACATGTTCCCTAGACTCTTAATTCAACCAACTCTATAACTACACTGTCGCATCACGTCAGCCGCATTATAAAGGTTTTCATAAATAATCGTGTTATGGACCGTATCAAGAGATATCTCATGAATTCGTCTGATATTTAGACGTTACGATGATTGAATCACTCCCGCATTTTTAATGGTTTTATAACTCCACAAGCACATGTTGAACATATGTTGCAAACAATCCAAGGAAGTGGCCTTCATATACATTCTGAAACTATTTTTTAATGGGGAAATTTTTGGTTTTGCTCTCAATTTTGTTGTCATAATGTTCTGTAAATATCTCCCCTCTCTTTGATAATTAATAATGAAAATTAATTGCTAAAAAAGCCTCAAACTTATCAACAAATTTAAGAAAAAAGTCAGTTAGAACTTTAAAGTTTGATGATCATACTCAATACCTAAAACCAACTTTAAATTTTAAGGTGGTAAACTAAATCAGAAAATTTAAAATAAATCAGCAGTTTCTCTAAAAAAATTCTCAAAATAAGCTTGCATCAAAACTTGAATAAGTAGCTTTCAATTTGAATTTAAGGTCTATATTAATTCGCTATTACTATTAGCGAATAAGAAAAATTAAACTTAAAAAGCCAAAAAGTCAACTAAGTCTTGTTTACCGTTAGCAACGACAAAAAAGGGAACCTAAGTCAAAGTAAATCAATACTCTAATTATTGTTAGTAACAATGAACAAGCGCTTCAGTTATTTTGATCATCTCACCCTTGTTCATTGTTTATAACAACGGTCGGTTGACCATTTTTTTTTTTTACTTTTTTCCTTGTCTATTCTAACTAGCCGTTGTGATGCCCAAAGTATTTGTTATTGTGTTTCTTTGTTATTAATAATAATGAACAAGAGTATAAAAACAAATCGGAATTTCTAGTTTCATTCCATTAAAACTCTCAATTTGTCTTTCAACGTTATCTCTCAATTGCTAATATGGTTGGTTGTGAAGTGAAATTAAGGTGTAATTCTATAAACTTTTTACGAATTAATTATTTTTAATAATTAAATTTTTTGGGTTGCCTTAATTAATTAATTAGTTTTATTATATTCTTTTTGTTTAGATGTAAATATAAGTATATCCTTCTAGTCTTGTACATTTACATGAGAACTTGACTCTTGCCTCTTGCCTCACAAACTAAGCAAAAAGAGATAATATCCTTAATTCCTTATCTTTCCCTACAACTATTCTTTTTTCTTTGCATCAACTAACAATGGCTTCTTCCACTCTTCAATTTCTCTCTCAAACAACCACTCTTCACTTGAATCTCTCGCACCCAAATAAAACCATCCACACATTTTCTTACCCATCACCATTTCCTCTAACACACCTAAAACACAACCTTACTTCAATCATACCCAAATGCACAACAAATTCCTCATCTCTATCAACACCCGAACCGGCAGATAACTTCCCTACACCAAGCCGAGAATTTGAAGCTACAAACCCGGCTGAACAATTTCCCATCGAGAAAAGAAGAAGATCCGAAATCATCCGTGACAGGAAGATCCAGACTCGAATTGTAAAACCGGATCCTCCAAATTTTGAGATTGGGTGGAAGAGGACTAATCCCATTAACTTAGAGAAGCCTACAGGGTATGTGATCATGGATTTCTTAGATAAGCTAGATGGGTTAATGGGTAGAGAATTTGGGTCAACAGAATTACTTGCAAAAACAGGGGAAATAGTGGCTGAAAGAGTAAGAGAAGAAGCAGAAATATTGAGAGATGAAGGTAAAGTTGAAGATAGAATGGTAAATGAACTTTTTAGAGTGTTGAAGTTAATGGAAATGGATTTGGCAATGGTTAAAGCTGCTGTTAAGGAAGAAACTCTTAATCAAAGGATTGAACAAGCTAAGGCTAGGTGTAGACAAGCTATTTTGGTTGCCAAGTCCTTCTGATGATCATTTCAGGTCTGCTTAGTATAATTTTGGTAGGAATATTTATAGACAAGTTTAATAGTCATGTTTATTTTATTTAAAACAATCTCATTTTGTTCACACAATTTATTCCAATCCGTTATTATTTGAAATGTGTTATTAAGTGTTAATGAAAAATTGTGAGCAAAAAATCTTTTTATGATTAAACTTTTATTATCATGACATTATACATATTATGAAAATTTACATCATAAATCATTCTCATTCCTACTATTTGATAAGGATTAGATGGGAATATCGAGCTTTTAAATTTTGGGTCATTGAGTTTTAAAATTTTTCCTGGTTTTAGTTTCTATCAAATACATTGTTTAAAAATTTTACTCTCCATGTCTTTGTATTTGATTTATCTGTTCATTTATATTTAAAAATTTCAGGGTAAAATAGACAATAATAAAAAAGTTAGTCAAAGGTAATGGCAAAAGAAGAACAATCAGTCTTGTGTGAGACTGTCTCACTGTGAGACGAATCTATACGAACAATCCATTCATAAAAAGTTGATGATGGGAGAACAAATGTTAGAATAACAAATGGAAAAAGTAAAAAAATAATGGTTGTTGTGAGGGATATTAGGGTTAGATTTCAATGTTAGGCAAGAGAAATACATAAAAATATTAACAAAAATGAAAACATTATGATGTCTATCGCTCTGAAATAACAAAAAAAATTAATTACTCTTAAGAGAGTCTATACTACTAATTGGTTAGATAAGTCGAAGTAATCCAACGTATAACCAACAATCAATTACAAATGGGTAATCATACTGCATAATTGATGCTTACGGAAGACCATCATACTAGTATTAGTTTTATGTTTCCAACAAGTTTGGAGCTTCTGTTAGTAATTGATAGACAAATATATAAATGTTGCTTTTACAAAACTTCCTAGCCACTATAGAAACGAATTATTGAAATAGATAAGATATATTATTAAAAAAAACATGAAATAAGACGAAAATCAACTTATTTCTAAACGTAAGCGTCTAATTTTCAAACCTGAGGTTTGGTTCTGCGAACAGGTACTTAATTTTTTTAAAAGGTAAAGAAGCTGTTCGCAGTTAGGGCTGTTGACTTTTTTTGACCCTGTTCGCAGTTAGTACTGCGAACACCATCGAGCATAATGGGCCTGTTAGTGACTGCGAACAAGGTCAAAAAAGTCAACAGCCATGTTCGCAATTACTAACTGGAAACAACTTCTTTGCCTTTTTAAAAAATTAAGCACCTAACTACGAACAGAACCAAACCTCAGATTTGGAAATTAAACGCTTATTTTGGAAATAAGTTGATTTTCGTCTTATTTTCGTGCTTTTTTTAATAATTTATCTTATCTATTTCATTATTCCTATAGAAACTTATAATACTATGTCGAAGTAAGGTTTGGAGCCTGACTCCCCACAAGAAGGAACTTGACATAAATGAAATTGTATTCCAATGGCTCTACATTGATTTTCTTAAAATTATAGTACAATCAAGGCCGTCTCTGTAAGGGGGCAAAAAGGGCCTGTGCAACAAACCCATCCAAAAGTATCAGAATAATGACATTTTAATAGTTAATAATTAAGATCTATAATAAATATAATAATTAATGCTTTGCTCCGAGCCTATTTTTACGGATCAAAAATTTTAGCAGCTCAGTAGGATGGAGGATTCTCATCAAGAATATATCAGCAAGGGCTGTGTGTGCGAGCAAGATGATTTGGGTAAATTAATTAGCCATATTCCTTCTCCCCCGATTTAAGCAGAAACCTACGCCAAATTGAGAAATGGAACATCCATGAGAAGAAACAAGTCAGAAAACGGCACTGGTTTTCTTTTCTACCAAAAGAGATCTGATTACGTTAGATTTTCTTCTTCTTTTTCTTCTCCTGGTCCTTGGGCTTTCCATAAGTCACACGACACGCGTGGATAACAGACCGGACATGGGGATCATCTTTTGGTACCTTGTTGAGAAAACTGACAGCTGCTGCCATATCTCCTGAAGCCAGATATGCCTGATACATCCTATTCCAGCCAATAGCGAGTATAAGGGAAACAAAAAACAACAAAACATGCGCATGAACCAAGAAAGGATGAGAAAATGGAATGAAATGATCAAATTGATCACGAGTGATGACAATTCTATGCACTCGTTAGTCATCACCTTTCCGTCTTTTCTCACTTCACTTAAGCCGGTAGCATATTCGAGAGCACAGGTTTATACATCTTAGCAAGTATTACTACTGATTGAATTAAGGAGCTAAATACAACTATTGCTATTTTTTTCTATAATTTAATCGGTCAAACATCAGAGCATTGATTTTGATTAAAATCAATATTTACACAAACAGCAGAGCAATCCGCGGTTCTAAGCATTAGGCTTACCTTAAGTAACTCAAAATGTTGTAAGGATAGCCATTTATCTGATATTCATTCCAAACAAATTGAGCTTTGTGTAGATCCTTCTTACTCACACAGGCACTCAGAAGAAAATCGAGACATTTCCGTGAAGGATGCAACTTCAGGTCTTCCTTGATAGCAAGAAGCAAGTCCAAGCCAATCTGCAAATCAGGAGACTCCTCGTGTGCTATTAGTGAAAATACCTAAACAGGAAATTTTAAGATAAATCAGTGTTAAAATACTCAAGATGTGGGGCTAGCACTACATAATTAGGTCACTTCCTACAAAAGTGTTTGAGGGGATACATTAACCAAAACAGGTCAACGATAATATCTCAGTGATTTGTTTTGGTTCATGTAGTTGACCACATAGTATTGTGCTTACGGCCCGTTTGGTAGGTGATATTAAACGGTGGTAATGGGAATGAAAACTAATGTAATTTTGGTTGAAAATCTCTTGCTACCTTAATGGTCATGCTTGTCCAACTTCAATCATTTTATTTTTCATAAATTTCATTCCAATGCATTACCACTGGAGAGGTGGTATTATGTGGTAATTGGAATTTGTAAACAAAAGAACTTTTTTGAGATCAAAGTTTTATCACCCTGAAAATGACATGGAACTTTTGATGAAATTTTACACTATAAATCATTCCCATTACCACCATTTAGTACCACTTACCAAACAAGCCCTTAAGGTTTTTGGCATTGTTCTATTGCTGTTGATGAAGCAGGAGGAAGGAAAGACCTCATCAAAAATAACTTCGCAAACCAAGTTATCATCCCGGAAGTTATCTGCAAGTTTCTTCAACAAACTGATGGCAGTTCTACACAAGAGAAACATATATGGCCATTAAACATAGGCTCCAATATGCTTAGTTAGGGGAGGGTAGTACTACAGAAGTAACAATAAACAGACCTTAATTCCTTATTCCTAATACAGTATAAGATAATTCTGAAACAACCATCAGCCCAATAGTGTACGTCATTCAAGTCCTCAAGCAACTGGAGCAATAAATTTAAGTTTTCACTAGACTGCTGGTGTTCCTGCAATATAGATGCAGCATGGCAGTACAATATCTTAGAAAGAGGCGTCATTCTCCAGGAAACTTAAAGTATCTGGTTATGAAGAACAAGCAACCAAGCGACTCACTATGAGAGATATAACAGCCTTTGGCTCCAAAGAGCAGCCACTCTGTTTGATTTCCTCGAAAATCTTTAAAGCATCAGATATTTGTCCGTGTGACGCAAGGGATGAGACAAGAGCACTTTTAATTTCATTTATGTTCTTCACCGGTATCCCTTTATCTAGGACAACCTGAGACATTAAAGACAATCAGAAGTCTCAGGGATCATAATTAGTTCAAAGCTCAAATCACATGACAAATGGCAGAGAAAACCCTTATCAGATACATGACAAGAAAAGAACACATTTCTTAAGCTTTATGTGAATGTCACAGAGAGAAGCCACTCATGGAGTAAATACTTATTTTCAATTAAAGCTTGTGTAACAATAAAAGATTAATTCTTTTCCTTAAAGCCTATTATCCTAAGTTTTCTTGGATACTACATAATTATGGGCACCTCAATAACATTGTCAAAGCTGTGATTTCAAAAGATTGGGGTCGGCTATATGAACTACAAATTAGTCTCAGTGGTCTTCCACATGAATATTTCTTCTCCAATCATTTCGATTATCTACCATCTTAACCAATAAATTTAGGTTTTTCATTTTATTCCGCACCTTCCCTCTAAATTTTATTTGGTCTTCCTCTTTGTTTGATTCTTCTAAGTTCAAACTTTTTATTTCCTTTCCGATTCCCCAACACTTTGTCGTTGCACATGCCCTAACCACCATAAACAACTATCTTTCATCTTCAATTTGAATTCTATCCTTCAAAGTATGTCCACTTGCTACAAATCGTCATTTTGGCTGTTCATGATCATGAAAGTCTGACAAATTAGCTGAGGTGCTGGTGTGGATGTTGATCCAAGCCCAAAGCTTCGTTTCACGTACAACAGGAGGGGAAAGAATACAAGAGTTGGTCAGCATTGCTGTGGGATTGAGCAGCTTCTGGAAGGAAGATCTCTCTATTAGATTCGGATCCAGTTGGTTACGTTAGCATTCTGTTAGTATTATTTTAGCATTTTGTTATGGGCAATTCTGTTGAAAAAATATTGTATATTTAGAATGGGGAGTGGGGTAATTTATTTCATGCTTGTAATCATTACATTGTGAGTTTCTGATCCACTAGAAGAGTTCAGGGTGGATACATTGCTCATCTATACAGAAATAAATACAAGTAATCCTTCTCTAATCATTCTTTGTTCTTGTTCTTGTTCTACTGTTAGCACAGATTTCGCAGGCAAACAATCATTCAGTGAAAGACAAAGCCCAAATATCCATGGTGAATTATCCAATTGGAAGTATAAAAAGTCGGACTTACCCATATTCAATGGGGAGAATCCTGATGGGTGGATTTATAAGGCAGAGTGATACTTTGCATTTTACAGACTTGACAAGATCAAGAAGATCAACGCTTCAGAAGGTGATGCTCTTCTTTGGTTTTGGTGGGAAAACCAGAGAAGTTCCGTGACCAGGTGGACTGGTGGAGTGTCAAGAAGAAAATGATGCTTCGACATTTCCGATCTCGTGAAGGAGGTTCTATTTGCGAACAGTGGCTTTCAATTTATTAAGAAGGTACTGTAGATTGTTATTGTAAACAATTTATACAATGTGCTGCTTCGTTAGAATTTGTACCTGCGGATATCATAATGTCAAATTTTTAAAAGGGGTTGGAGGGAAGATTAGAACTGAACTTAGGCTCTTGGAGCCCCCTACCCCGAAAAAGACTATGGATTGGGCTGTCCGTATTGAATAGAAGCATTTGGCAGCACCTGCAGATTCCCGTGTCATTGACAGTGCAGTTTGAGGTGACTTTGGGGACAGGAGGTAACTAGTACAGGCCAGAGAGAATATCAGGAGGTGACTTTAGGTCTTTATGTACTAGAAATTGCGGAGAATTTTTCCCACTCAACTAGGGTATTCTGATGTTATATTGGTTATAAATGTAGGAAATAAAGTAATACATCAGTATATTTGTAAATTAGGAAAGTAGTATAAGTTGTTATTTTTGTTACCTTTATTAGCTTAGTAGTTCGTGTATAAATATCAGTGTAATTCATCATTAAGACTCAATACAAACCAAGTATTCGAAACCCAAACCCTAATCTCAAACATTTTTTCCGCATTCTGATTTTATTCAATAAAGTGGTTAGAGAAGCTTGGGATAGTATCTACCAGTTGGAAGTTGCAACTTGCAAGTAATGCATTTCCAATGGAAGGGAATATAGGCGATTTTGCAGGATGATCCAACATTGGGTAGGTCCGAAAATTTCTCAGAAATCTATGTTGAAAACTATTCGCAACAAAGGTGGTGGTATTTTGATAGAATTGAATACAGAGGAGATGAGAGACACACATACGAAGGAGTTTGTTGTTGTTCCCAATATAATACAGAATGTTTTAACATTCATGTGCCAGCAGTGTTATCCCCTTTCCGCTGCAAAGAACATCAAATTGTGCTTAAGGAGGGCACGGATCCCATCAGCGTGCGTCTTTACCGTTATCCGAAAATCCAGAAGACCAAAAGGAACAATTGGTGGATGTCAGTTTTGAGGTTAAGGAAGTTGTTTATTTGTAACTTCAACCTTATAGGCAACAATCTTAGGATAGACGCCCCTGTGACGAACTCTTTGCCACCATGTACTATTGCCCCTTTGGGATACTGGCTAAGGTGGGTGGCTTACATACTAGCTCTTCCTTCAGTGAGTAAAATTCATTTTGTGTTCCGCATTTCTCAATTGAACAGAGCTAGGGGTTCTTATTTTGTGCCTGTTTCTCTCACTTCACAACTTAATGTTGCTCTGGAATTGGATGTTGCTCCATGGGCTTTGTTGGGAATTTTTCGCAATGCTCATAACACTCAGGTTGTGGATGAAGTCCTCATTAAATGGCAAGGGCTGCCTGAATCAGATGCTACTTGGGAACATGTTCAGAATATCTCTGTTCACTTTACTCAGTTTCACCTTAAGTACAAGATGAATATCTTTGGGGTGGCTAATGTGATGAATGTGTGAGGTGCAGGCCAACTGGCGTGGATGTTGACCCAAGCCAATAATTCAATAGTTGGTTAGTTGCTGTGGGATTGAGCAGCTTCTGGAAGGAAGTTCTTTCTTTAGATTTGGATCCAGTTGATTACTAAGTTGTTAGCAATCTGTTAGCATTATTTAGAATTCTGTTATGGGAATTCTGTTGAGAAAATATTGTATATATAGATTGTGGGCTGGGATGATTTATTTCATGCTTGTTACCATTACATTTTATTCAATTACATTGGGAGTTTCTGATCCACTTGAATAGATCAGGGTGGGTACATTGCTCATTAATAATGAAATAAATACAAGCATTCCTTTCTTATCCAATCATTCTTTCTTCTTGTTCTTGTTCTTCTACAATCATTATGTCATCTCTTTCCGTCCTTGCTCTGCAATACTCTTGATTTTTTGACTTAATCGTTAGAACTGCTACCTCCATTACAAAGTCTTATACTCTAATGCATATAGTAGCGCTAGCCGCTAGTCTAATGACTGTCCTAAAAATATACCCTTAGCATTCACTTGGAACAATTTCTTTATCTAACAACTATATATAATTCCTCTACTTATGTCATTCATGCTAAAGTCTAAACCGAAACTTCATTAACTGCGTCTTATTCCTACCTTTGTTAAATTCTAATGACTCCAAATCTTCTCCATCATTCAAACTTGGTCTTTATACCCTCTATAGTCTCGGGTACTAAAATAATGTTGTCAACAAACAACATGCACCCAACATATCTCCTTTAAACGATCGAGCCATCTCATCTAAGACCACCACAAAAGAAAAGGGCTCAAGGTCAAACATTAGTGAAGTTCAATTGAGATTGGAAAATCTTTTGTTGCTCTTCCACATGACCTAACATTTGCCTTCACTTCTTGTTAAAGAAAGTGCCAAAACTCTTAACAATGACATTAACTTTGAGCATATAATCGAACATGCATTGTCTTGTACTTTGGAGAAGAACGGTGAGGATGTGTCGAACTATATGATGTTTTAAGGTTTGGAACGATCAATGAAGTGACCGATGTAAAGCGTTTGAGGCTTTACTAAAAGTGTGGAACCATGCCTTGAACGAGGCAAGACATGGGAAAAATGTTGCTCGAACAAGGCAACACGAGAAAGCAAAACAGTAGGTGCAGAACAGGTTTCTTCTGGAAGAAGCTGCTCGAACGAGCAAGAGGTTGGCTCGAACGAGCTGCAGCCTAGGATCCCTTCTGGGCAGTTTCTGGTTTGTGTAAGGCATTCAAAATGCATTTCTAGAATGATGTATTCCTCTTCTATATAAAGTATACATCATTCATAGAATCAATCACCACAACAACACATTGTGAGAGGGTTAATTCACATGTAAAGAAGCTAGGGTGAGTCTACTAAAAGAGTGTTCTTTTTTTGAGTTAGTATTTGTGATCTTGAGAGCTTGTTCTCAAGATAGGGAGGGTTATTTATAATCATTATAAATAAATCATTGTTGAGGGGGAGGTATCCAAGATACCTCATAAATAAATGTGTCCATTGTTCCATTGATTTTGTTTGTATTTCTCATCTTGTTTTTCATTGATATAACGTAAAGCTTTCATTTCACTTCACAATACATATCTTACACGATATTTCCTGGGAATGCCCTTCTTTTTCATTGTGCACCCGAATACTCCCCCAAGAACCTGTCGTGCATTTATTTCCAAGTCAATGGAAACCATGTGTGAGACCTATTTTCTAAACCTATATTACTCCACCAATTTTCTTATCATATTGATAGTTTCCAACATGGATTTCCATGGCATAAACCAAATTGTTTCTACAATATGTTGGTATATCTTCTCATACATAGTTTTAGCACTCTTTCCCATGCCTCTATAGTATGACTCATGAGTTTGATACCTTTATAGTTGGACCAACTTTGCATATCTCCTCAGTTATTATGTTATTAGGCAACTATTTAAAAAAAATAACAAACCAAAGAGAGAGGGTCTGAGTGTAAAAGTAATATCTTCTCTTTTGGGTTCTTTTCTAGTTCAAGAGTAAATAGATATATACATAGATCCAAGAAGATCCTTGAATGAGAGAGCACTAGCACTCAAACTCATGAATATCTTTAAAGGACACCATCTATATAACATAACTAAAGATATTACTTAAGTTGACAAGCGCTCGTACATGCTCTCAAAACTTTTTGATACACCATGAATAGCAAGCAATGGATTAGTACATAAGACAAGTTGACCAGCATAACATCTAGTCCTTATCATTTATCATCCTACCAATAAACCTAAAGAAAAACAAAACTACTCAGCTATAGGATATTAAGTGGGAAAAGGGAATGTCTCAGAAACTTCCCTGAAACATACATATTGTAAAGAACTTAACATCAAGAATTTCATGAGTACTTATAATTCATATTGCATCACAGCATCCAACAACAACATATTTTGATCCTCACGATATTAATTAATTAATGAAAAATTCAACCCAATTTTCCTGATTTCATGATTGTGCAGAAAAAAAAATCAACAAAACTTAATGAGCTATAACACATTAAATAAAAGCAAGTATACCTCCTTGGCCTTCGAAAATTGCCCAGATGCAACATATGCATTTATAAGTGCCATAAAAATATGTTTTGTAGGATAAACACCAACATCCTTCAGTTGTTCATAATACTGCAGACGAATTAAATAGACAAGGGTCAGAAACAGAAGTTGGATTACAAATATAAGACAATAAGGGATAATAAGAAATGCCCAGCTTGGGATAGAAATTTTCCATACTTCGATTAACGGTCAAAAATGGAAATATCATCTTAGATTATAATTATTACACACCCACATACCCACTTCCACAACACCAGTCCACCCAAAACTTAAAAAAATTGTTTGTCATTATATATAATGAAATCTAAATGCTTACAGCACTAAAAATTCCAAGAATACCTCTATAAAACAAAACAAATACGATAAAACAGTTCGAATTTAAAACTACACAAAAATAAATAACTAAATGACTCTTGCCAAGAAGGGGTCATCTATCAAATAAATGTTTCATAGAAATATTCCAATGGATAGGATGGTTAGTAAAGAGCAAGACCACACGAGACTAAAATAAACATCACAGGAGACTATATCAAACTCTACTCACAACTGATGAATCGTAAAGCATAAAATAGCACAAAATGACCCTAATCTTTTAGTGATTTGTGAGGAAAAACTAATCCTTTTTGCAACATATGACAACCTTAATAATATCTTCTTCAGACGTACAGGTGCTTATCAGATAGCCAAACGTCTGAGAATCGGGCTTGACATCAGCATCTTTCATTTCTTCAAGAACCTTTAGCATACCACCCATGTTTTTCTGCAGAACGACAAGAAAAAGATTGTTATTGCATATCTACCACCTTAGTAGATGAACTTCTAGTAGTAATTTGTAGGGTCAATAACCAAAAGACCTGATAAGTTTGGTTAAGTGATACATAATTAAAAACTGAGATATTATTCTAGTGGTCTCACAAGGGGTTCAACATATTGCAAACAAACATCAAAGAAAAGTTGAAAATGTTCCACAAGGGCCATTTATTCCTGTTTACTAGTAAAACAGCCTAAAACTTTCAGATCTGAAAAGAAAAAATTAAAGAAAACACTTTTAACATCTTTCTTTCCTCTCTCCCCTTATCTTGTATCTCCATCATGAATGTGGGTTCATTCGACAGTTCATAAAATCAGAATTAGCATACTTTTAATTAATCTCGAAAATCAAAATCTACATAGCTCACAGAATAAAATCAATAAAAAAATATCTACTCTTTTGGAATGGAGAATTACAAAATCTGGCCATTACAAGAAGTATAAGCATGAGGTTCAGGTGCACAAGATAGAAAAAAGCATAGATGTTGAGTGCACCAACAAACAGCAGCTTATTGGTATGGCTGCTTCTTTCTTTTTTTTTTAAAAAGTAATTATCAATAGTAAGTTTAACAAGCAAGTATCAATTAAGCTTATCAAGTATCCAGTTGAGCGCTCAATTCTCAACTAACTAGTTCGACAGGCACAACTAATGTTACCGAAATGGAATCTAAAACAAATCAAGGAATGTAAACCGTTACTTTGGACTTTGGAGTTTCAGGGATAAAGGTAAGATGGTATTTTTTTTCTTTTAAAATCAATACAACCAAGATATCATTACTCTTGAAAAAATAAAATAATATTCTCCTATCTTTTTTAAGGTCAAGAGTACAACTGCTTTTTTATAGCCTACAATCTCAATCGGAATGAATAAATGTATGAAAATCCTTATCTATAGTGCAAAAACAAGGTCACGTCACCTTATTGCGACCATATCATAGAGGTTTTTTGAGTTTACAGCAACTGAAATATAGGTTGCATTGATTGAAAATCCAGTTTCGGACCATTACCTCGACCTTCACCGAAATCGTCTTTTTGCACTAAAGGTGCCCCCACTCCCCCACCATAAAAAATAAAAAAAATAAAAAAAAGGTGCTCCTATCCCCCACCATTGATTACACCTTCCGTTCAATTGAGTTTGAATCATATCTTCGTGAAAGTTCTCACATGGGGAAATGAATCTGCATAAACTCAATGGGGTCAACGAAGTAAAGATTACCCACCCCAGTCAACACATTAATTGTTGCCTTTGTCACTTTCTCTCTCCTATAAAAGCATCCAACATAATCTCTTTATTTACCAGTGAGAATGCATCCTACATATTCAGGGGTTTCTGGATTTAACGAAACCCAACATTAGGTCATTACGAAGAGAAGTTACCATTAAAACCACATGTGATGATTTGCATTGTGCTTCCTTTCTATTACATTAGAATATTAACATTGGGCACTATTACATTAGAATATTCTCCATATTACATTAAAAACCACCTCTAGCAGGGAGTGAGAAAATCAAAGTGAGATAAGATAAACGAAGAAAAGATAAGTGTCACTTTGAGATGCTTGTTGGTTGGCTAGTCTTTTCCTAATAGAACTTCCTTTCTTTTTGCAAGTAGCCAAGTAGTTTGTGAGTATGAGACACTTAAGTGACTTTATTTATCATTTTTTCTTTTGTTGTTTTGAGTTTATGCTTAACATTATTATTTACTCTTATAGGTGTGAGTTGTCAATTATCATTTTATTTTTCATTTTTAAATATAGTTTTTTTTTTCTTTCTATTTCGAGGTTAGGTCTAACATTATTCATTAGTAAATAAAAAATAGTTTTCATTTATATCAAATTTCGCTTCCTACATTTTTGAAACTCTAGATTAGAGTTTCTCATTTCCGTTTTTGTTTCTCATATCATACTGACTTACCTCATGTGACATTGAGTCGACCCCAATCTTTTTAAATTAAGGATTTGGCATAGTTATCTTATGTTTTGTTAAAAGTGTGTTTGAGGCATGCCAAGGTGTGAGGCGCTAAGAGGCGACTACTTAGACACTTCCTTGAGTCTAGGCGAAGCACGATACCAGAGGCTCTTCAAAGGCGCACCTTTTGCGCCTTGCACGCCTCGTTTGCTAGATGTGATTTTTGATAGATAGTATGTCTTTGCCTAATATTACTGAAATAACCCAAAATTCTTAGTTGTCTATTGAATGGAAGGCAAAAATATAACCCTTTTCTTTCCCTAAACCAAACATATGGAGTAGATTTGGATATTACAGACACTTATTACAGTTGTTTGAAAATGAAAAGAATGAGACAAGAAACACACAAGGGAACTTATAGGAAGGGATAGATTAGAGCAATAACATAGTATATATGACCCTAAATGCAGATTTAGTTAACTATGTAATGTAGATTAGAAGAGTAGATTTGGATAAGCTAACTCTTCAAAATTGCAAATTAGAGGATTGTAAAGAATGAAAGATATACATCAAAAATGTTTAGATCACTCACTAACCCCAGCTCCCTTATTAGTGCAAATCAATGTGATTCCTTATATGTCATTTTACATAATCAAACTTGATTATACTTCGCAATTAACACTGAGACCTGCTAATTGGCAAACACCCTACAGAAATGTTTGCTATCGGCATAAAACTGTGAGTTACCAAAGACCCTACAGATATTGCTCACTATTATCTGCATAAATATGCTAAAGGCTAACCTCAAAATGCCAACAAAAAGGCGCAAATAGGGCAAGCAAGCACGTATGAGAAAGGGGAAGGAGGACCTTGAAGATTGGAAAACTGACCTCTCTAAAATAACCACCCAGAATAGCATTGTACATACTAGCTGAAGGCAATAAATTCATCTTTCCCAAATCCTTCAAAACAGCATATGCACCATCAAACTATAAAGAGCAGAAAAAGATATATTAGTGACACAAGACAGTTCTAATGAAAAGTTTTCTGAAGCAGTTATATGGAAAATGGCATAAAACGTGTGCAGTACAAACTCACATCTTTCATTCTAACGTTCAAGGAGATGATACTTCTAAATGTCTCACTATTTGGCTTCAATTTGTGGTTGCAGAGCAGTGAATAGATCCGGCGAACCTATCATCACAGAAAAAGCAGGAAAATAAAAAGAACAGAAAGCTTCAGTACCAACAAGAGTGGGTTATTCAAATTAAGCAAGTAAAGTCAAACAAAGTTCAACATATAACTGAAATTAACCCAACTACCCCAATACAATCAGATCCCACTATCATGACGTATAAGGCTAGTTGGATACACTATACTGCCAGTACACATTGCGAAGAGAATGTGTTTCCCTCCTACCCTGAAAGAAAATAAACCCTTGATTTAAACACTACAGTAACTCCTAGAGATTTTTAAAGGACTTACACATATTTAGCCTAGTTCTTCAACATAAAGTAGTACAGTTCATTTAAATCAGTTCAGACTTGGATGTTTGCTTCACATAAAATAATTAATAAGATCTAATCTGAATGCTCATCTGATATGACTTTTTCTGGGTTTCAATGGTTCTGGTCCGGTCTAAATTTTTGCAAAATGGTTTGATTCTAATGGCAATAATGCAAAATAAAGAGGTCTAGTCTGGTTTTAAGTGATCTGATAAAAATAAGTAATAAGTTGCCTAAAATTCAGTTGATGATAATAAGCCCTTGGTTTGTAAAATCCACAAGTTTCAGAATTAGGTATGGCAAGATGGAAATCACAAAATTTGTGTGCACAAAACAATAATGTCCATCATTTACATCCAACTCTTACATAAATTCACAGTTAACATCAACTTAAAAGGATGAAATGGCCATAACTGGCTAGTTTGAAAGAAGGCATACCAGCACCAACTCACAGTTCTCCTCACAAGCATGACATATGGCATTGAGTGCTCCTGTGGATAAGCATAAACCTGCTTCAAACATCTCATCAACTAAATCCAAAGCCATATGAACCTATAATGTCATTACAGGCAAGGAAAGAACTCAGTCATGCTAAATTAAGAGACTGCTCAAAAGAAGAAAAGAAAAGGAATGAAAAACAAGATTCAAATTAAATTAACACTCCTTAGTCCCCAAATTTTTGCGCCCTAAATTAAGAGACAGCTCAAAAGAAAAGAAAAGGAATGAAAAGGATCACAGTAGCTTAACATTTAGTGAAGATCCACCTCGACACTACATGGTTTGCACATACCTTACTGGAATCAAGACAAAGTGCAATCAGGTTCTCGTATGATTTAGCCAAGATTGCAAGGTCCAGCTTTTCATGCATCTCTTTGAATTTCAAAATAATATCCTCAACCTTCAAAAAGCAATAAGTTTAATCAGTAATTGATCCAATCTCAAGACGAAAGATTCAATACCAATCACTGTCAGGATAGATGGCATGATAACTCCTCTGTTAAGACTTTAAAAGGGAACTCAAAAACACAGCAATCCAACAAGCGTTACGCACAAAAACATCCACATTGTATGACAACAATAACACAGTTAGTAATAAAGAAAGACTTTACAGCATAAGCAAGTAGCATCGAGATAGGAGTAACCAATAGAAAAAGACAACTGAATGCATGCAGCACAGTAGAGATTAAACATACAATGCCTGTACTAATCATGTCATTACAAGAAAATTATCTTATACAGTGCCTAAATATGAGATTGAATGCACAAAATCGAGCACGGGAACTGTACAATGACGGACACAAGGATATTACCAAGTCATGAGAAGTTCCTCACCGCTGTGTTTTTGAAGCTAGACACATATGAATAGATCAAATCTGAAATACTTTGAGCCATGTGATCTGCAAAATGAAACGATGTGAATATTACAAGAGTATACAGGAATTTCGAAACTAAACTCATCATTTCTCGTGGTGATTCACACAAATTTACAAGACAAGAAAATTGCATTAATGGACGGCAAATAAAAATCCTAGTCACAGCACACTTATAGTGCCATTCACTATAACAGACGATTTATTTCCAATTTTAGTCCACAATGATATACATCATTCATAATTCTACCAATTCCCAAATCCAACACAATGTTTGACACCCTAACATTAGTAATCAAACAAATAAGTGTCAGGTTGCAAATGAGGTCGAGTGGTCATGTTTAGACCAAGTTGTGCTGATTAAAAACACAACTAATGATACTAAATACCCAGGTCACAACGGGGTATAAAAATAACGAATTTAGGCCATTTCAAGCAATAAAAGCAACTAATATATTGTGCTGACTATGACTTATGGGTCCTCCACTACTAGGCGGAAAGAAGAAAAAGGTTAATCCTAGCTAGAGTTGACCATATTTTTGTTTAAAACGTTTATTATCCCCTTTACATTCAAGACAGTTAAATGACAGATTTGGAATAAATAAAATATGAAGAAAAGGAATGCACCGCATAAAGACCAAAAGGTAATTTCACTTGAACATACCACACTCTTTCAAGATCAAGAGAAACTTCTCAGCAGAAGCTTCCAATGATAGTCGTCCTAGAGATTGAAAAATACCAGCAATAAACAATGAGGATACTCTGGTTATGTCTATGATCTCTAGCACCTGAAGAACCTCCTTCTTCCTATTTTTTTCACAAAGTGCAAGCAAATAATTTTCTGCACCACAAGGAAAAACACAAAGCAATTAAAATCCGTAGGGAAACATCTTAACATGGAGGATAAGAATTCAAGTTGACCATAAAAGTTTACAGACAGTAGTCATGTCTCTCAGTTCTTTCTAACGAAGTAATCTAACTCATTGGTATATAATATTATCAAAGAAACCTTAAGACCCTTGCTAGAGCCCAAAAGACTAAAACCAAGTACATTCTTCGCATCAGCCACAATATAATAAATAATACAAGAACAAGTCTAATCATTAATCAAGTAAGCTATATATCAGATACAATATGTTTCTCACCACTAACCCGTGATAACATTAAAGGCAATAACAAGTGATACAAAACAACGATAAAAAAAGTATCTGTCAGATGTCAAAAGATTGCTGGTACAAGTACATAAGACAAGTTCCTACTGAAAGCAATGAAAAGATCTCATAGAAGTCATATCTAGCTATCAATTATAATTGAACACAATATGGCCCAGAAGATAAGTGCTTGATTGATAACTTTCACATCAAGTTAGTTGCAGAAGTAATATTTAAGACAATTTCCAATGGAGAGTGATGAATCAAGCCAAAATCAGCTAAGTTAAGAAAATCGAAGCAAGAAAATATAAAAAAGAAATGCGCACCGTGCAATAAGCTTCCTGTTTTGCTCTCACTAGTGGTAATATGCTGGCAAAGCTCCTCAATCTTTTCCTCATTATTCATCTCAATCCAAAAAAGCATCTCATAGTAACCTAACCGTGGATGTAAATTAGGATCTTCGTCTTTAATAATCTCAAGAAGAATGAAAAAATGTTCATCCATATGCATATCTATTAGATACAAAAGAAAAGGGCCAAATGCATCCTCTCCTATTGGGAAACCTCGTTCCTTCATCAGATGGAGAATACGGTATGCCTCTAATATTTGTTCTAACTTAGCCTTTTCATCTTGAAGACTTCTTGCTGTCTGTATGCAACCTTTTACAAATGCTTCGTACTCTTTCAAACCAGTCCCTCTACCTAGTTTATATAACATTTGAAAAGTCGAGCCTGAACCTACTTTATCCAAGCACATACCAAGCAATGTATCAAAACGTAACTTTTGGGTGTTCTTGAAGATCCATTTGTTCTTCCGGAAACGAACTAATGATTTACGGCGCATTGGTGTGCTGCTATTAAATAAATTAGAAAACCATGGTAAGTCAGTTTCATCCACTAATTCATCATCCTTAATATCCACTTCTGAATCAACTCGGACATTTGATTTCCTGCTTTTGATACCTAAAGCAGACAATGTATCATCACAAAGATTCATAATTAAATAACAGAGAACAACAAATCATTATGTTCTTCATAAGTAAAAAATGAGAAGATAATTTTATGAGTCGGTATAAGATTTTTGATTATATGATCATGAGGACCTAGTAAGCGGAGAATATAGCAGATCCCCACAGCATTATAGGGGTAAAAATAAAATTTCAAGACTCAAAAATCCCAAATCAAGGAATTTATACATTACAAACTGATACAGCCTTATGTTGCAAAGAGAGCCATCGGACATGGTATTATGTTAGGCTGCCAAACAACAAACACTTGAAACTTAGTAGCAGAGTTTTCAGTATACAAAATTTGCAAGAGAACCTTGTGGTTGCGATTGTAGCAAGGGTCATTGTTGCGGCACATTGACCATTGGTAGCAAACATCATGTGCAAATTCATATAAATAAGAAGTGCACGTGATTTAATGAGTCATCTTACTTAAGTCCACTATAATCTGAAACCAAAGAACTGTAAATCTTTGGCCCCATCGAAATAATGGACACAACATTTTCCACTTCAAGAATCAAGAAATTTACAAGCTTTCAAAAACGCCATTACATACATTTGCATCGATAAAGCATCTTCTGCCTACCAAAAAAAATAAAAGAAAACCAAGGAAATAGTTGTAAACATTTATACACCAAACAAAATGACGATTTATAGGGAGATTGAATAAAAGTTGGACAACAAGTCGTGATACAAGTGGAGCAGTATTGTGATCACTCATGAGCTAAGCATCACCTCATTCATGAAAGTTGAAACCATAGAGTGCAACTAGTTGATGACAGTAATTAATCCTTATCATGTTAAAAATCAAAATTCTGATTAAACCGAACAAGACTCACCAATTCAGCACATCTAGCATATACTAAACTCTCCAATATGGTTTTAGAGACTTGACACTTCATTTTGGGCCAAAAAACATTGAATTATCACATTAAATAGCCGAGTCTAACGGTTAGGAGTTTGACATACACTAGTGTTTAATATATACAAGTTCAACTAACATAGATGCAGGTAAAAAACTCATTTACAATAGCATAAACTAGTTTACTAATGGACATTGAATAAAAACATACCAATCAAAATTGAAGATATGTTGTGTGATTCTTGCTTGGTTGAATCCCCTGCACAAATAATAAGCCTTAGAATAAGTGCCTCACCTTAAACCAATATGGATACATCATAGTGTAGTCCACGACAAACATTATCAAATCACAATTTCAAAACATGCAAGTCATTTGTGAATCAACTTTCCTACATAACCACTAAATATCAACCAAAAATTCCACACTTCCACCAAAGCCAACTCAAGTAAAAAAAAACAAATACTACATTACGTCGACTATAATTTCATTTTAAGTCCTCATGAACAGTACAAGACGGCTATAGATGAATATAGAAACTCAATATCTAATTCTTGACCACAACAAACCATATTTTCTTAGAAAGTCCAAAAAAATAATTGGATGCACATGTACATTTAACAATAGCAGTAGCCTTGCTACTGAATGACGTTGGAAAACTATCCAACTCAAGAATAGGCTAGCAGTTCAATATTGTGGCGTATGAAATATCATGCATCTATAGTAAAACCTCACTTTCCAATTTAGGTGCTAGGAGCAGACTCTTCCTTTTCTTTTCCCACAGGCCACAGTAATCTCTATGTGGGGCTGACATGACGAGAGCTTATCATCAAAAGATTATCATAGCATGCTACATACAGTACCAAAACAATAATCCTATGGCCCGACACAGTTACTGTACATATTTAAAACAGTAGCCATACTGATAAATAAAAACTCCAATCAATTTCAATAATGAATATTTAACATGACAGATTTTTCGTTCCTTCCAAGGACCCAGGGAGAGTACAAAATGTTGAAAGGAGAATACAACTTATTCAGACTCCAAACATGAGTCCAGTTACCGATTTAACAAGTTTTCCGATGATGGGATCATACCAAACCTAGGGGTGGACCTAGGTGCCTACATGTGCCTGCACGTGAGAGGCACTGGCCTTATGAAAAAAACAATGAATTCGCATAAAGAAGGTTTAAAACTCGCAATCTGAAGAGGAGTAGACGTGCATGCTATCAGCAAAGATAGCATATATTGTTCTTAATGTAACAGGTTCGTTTATTAATACAACCATGAGCTCAATACCTCATCCTGGCTCGGTTGAAGCATTTATATACATTTGCATTCAAATGCACAAATCTGATAGATCTACCTAGCAAGTCACTAGCCAAATTCAAGAATTCAATTGGGCTTAAAGCATCAATTCCAAACTGATTCTAATCTCTAATCTCTAATCTCTAAAAGTCTAAAAAATGACTACAGTAGGCTAAGCAGAGGGAGGGCTAAGTGAGAACCGAACCCATGACCTTACCTGGAAAAGTAGTATTTGCTCTCCAACTGAACAGGATTCGATTCTCAACTCTAAAAGTCCAAATTTAGTATTAACTATCATATAAATAAAGACTTTACTTGAAGTATAGTTACAATTCAATTATTATTGTTTTCATATTGTTCTAATTGCCTCAAGGTTTCCTTTGAAATATCAACTTGTTTTTTTGAAAACATTTACAACACCCCCAACGTAATACAATGCGGACTTGTTTTTACACTATAGGACATGCCAATTTCATATTTATCCGTTACATCCTTTTCCTCTTCAATGCGCCCTCTAACATCATGAAAACCATGGAGATGATATGAAACATTATATGGATAGGTTTAAGGGATACAAACAAGATCGTCTTATTGGATGAAGTAAGATGAAGCTTCCTAGAGAAAATTCATGGGTTAGAGTTGGAAACTTGTCGACAAAAATAGTGCTTTACTTAAGAAATGGTTTTAAAGATTTCTTTCAAAACCAAACTCACTTTGGCATATTACAAATATGGTGTTCGTGACGCTGGATAGGATATGCTTGTTGGTATGTCCTCTTCTCGTCTTAGTCCTTGGAAAGAAATCCCTTTATTACACTCTAGTTTACCTTACACTGTGTTTTAAAAAGCACATTCCAGGCGCTAATAGGCTACCACTTAAACGCCTTCTTAAGTCTAAGCGCAGGGGCTCTTCAAAGGCGCGTATTTTTTATGCTAGATGTGATTTTTGATAAATAACATGTCTTTGCCTAATATTGGCGAAATAACCCTCAATTCTTAGTTGTTTATTAAATGGAAAGCAAAAATATACCCCCTTTCTTGCCTAAAGCAATAATATAGAATGATAAACGGAAAAGCAAAAATAAAATTAAAGTGTTGTCATCTTCATCGATGTATGATTCTGATTTAAATTTTAAGTGTTTATTTAACCGTGTCACAAAACATTTTGAGCATCAAGAACCATTGTTTCCTTTCTTTTACCTTTGTTTTTGTTTTAGTTTTTATTTCTTTTGTTAATTCAAGACTTTATTGTCAACTTATCGAGTTATTGTACAACTTTATGTTTAAAGTAGTGTTTAGGTTAATTATATGTTAAGTATTAGATGTGTTTTTAAATTGATTTTGGAGCATTTTAGCGAAATTGTGTGCCTCGCATACAAAAAGTTGCGCCTTGCGCCTCGAAAAAAAAGGATCTTTAATGCCTCATGCGCCTCGCGCCTCTTAATAATATGTTTACATCAACCTTATAATTGGAATGTGAGATATGATTAGATTATAAGAAGATAGTTGGGCAACTGATCAACCTCTTGAAACCTCTTTCTTAGGTTGTATAACTTGTGCACTAAAACTAATGCTTGTATTGACTCTTTTTATTTCATGAGGATACATTCAAGATTTTTTGGTCTTTCTTCTTTAAACATGACCCTCCAAACAGAGATTGTGAGTCCATTATTTAATGTTTCTCCATTCTTGAAGATGTTCATCCTTTCCCAAACCCTAATCACTAGAATTGGAATCTTAGCCCTTTTTTGATTTACTTATGCGCTTCTTTCTATTCTTTTTAACTTTGTCACCTCATAATCCCCCTTATTCCCCTTTAGCCAAGTTGATCTGGAAAGCTAAATTTCCCTTTACAGTTTGAGCTTTCTCATGGCTTGTGGTTTTAGGAAAACTCAACAACTTAAAGAATCTTCAAAAAAGATGCCCTCAATCATATAGTAATCCACAATGGTTCATTATGTATGTAACAATTTGGAAGATGTTGATCACCAGATTCTCCACAAAAAATTTGCAAAGGATATTGAAGAAAATTATTTAGAGTCGTTGGAGAGGCCTAAATGGAACCTTGAATATCCTTCCTTCAATGGAGATTTCTTGTTTTTGAATTTAAGGGATCTTTGGAGATTGTTCATCTTTGCCATTCTTTAAATCATTTGAACAGAGAAAAATAGAAGAACATTTATTAATGGATTTCTTTCACTAGACGTAGTTTGGGAGAGAGTCAAGTTCCTAGCCTCACTTTGGTCAAAGGCTAATGGTTTGTGGAGTATTTGTTATGAGATCTTTGTCAAAGAGATTGGAATTTATTATTATATGATGCCTCATCCCTTTTCTTGCATCCTCTTCTTATAGTTTTTAATAAATCTTTTCTTTATTAAAAAAATCCTTTTTAATATGGCCTTTCTCCTTGTAATAATTACAAGTCCAACCTCTTGAACCTTTGCCTCTACTTAAACAAAAAAAAAATATATATCAGTAGACTCATTTGATGACTTCAATGCAAATAGGAGTCAATTAAGTCCATTTGGGTAGCAGCCTTCCTAACAACCACATATCCCTACCATTAAGTCTTCTAAAATGTTTGTAAAAAGATGGAAAATAACATAATACAAGGATAGTCAAATCTTTATCATCAATAGAGACGTCAATATTTTGCAAATCCTAAGCTTTGGATAAAACTCATCAAAATGGGTTTTCATAAGCTTACTTTCTTATAAATGGATACCATACAGAATGACTCTTCATGTGTAAACGGTTGATAAAAACTCTTGGTTATGTAGAGTGATTCCAAATTTTCTTAAATCCCTTTCAAACACTCTTCTTTAAAACATTCCTCAAAAAATCATTTGAGAAGCAGAGTTGTATGGAGGATAATGCTTATGAATCCATTTATTCCTCCTTTATATCAATAAAAGGAACGATCTTTTCTCTACACCATCAAGAGCCTAGTGAACATCATTTTGTATCAACATTGTTTTCATCTTGACTTGACATAGTTTGAAATTCGTATTCCTATAAAACTTCTCAATGTCTAGCTTCATAATTAACATGTTGAACTTCAGCTATATCGCCAAGAACCATAGTGTAAAAACAAGGTCGCATCAAAATACAATAATCAAATCGTGTGCATAGGTTTCAAACTCAAGTCACTGGTACAACCAAACTAACATCAGCAAAGTCACAATACAATCTGTAGCATAAAATCAAATGAAATAGTAATTCATATATTTCTTCTTTGTCATCATCAGTCATAACCCACAACTAAATTCACATTTGAAAGAACAGAAAGCGTAGAATAAGATCACAACAACAAACAAGAAACACATTAATTGGGCAAACCCCATATAAATTGACGGAAAATAGGGGTATTGAAGAAGACCTGGGAGAATAGTATTGGCGGAAACATTATGATTTAGCTGAGGAGAGTGTTTGCGCAATTTCTTTTGAGAGGAAATGACGGCTGTAGAGGAAGGAGGTGGTGCGGTGCCGTGGAAAGTGGTGCGAAAGAGTCTGCTCAGGCCTTCGGTTTTGACGCGGGGACCGGGCATTTCCTTGCGTCACATGGCAAACTTCAGCACTCAAATCGTCGGAGGTTTTGAAGGGGCCTCTTTTGGGCAAGGTTGTGGTACTTTGTAGTGATAGCAAACATTTTTCAACTACTCTTTGAAGCAACTTTGAAGAAAAAAAAAAAAAAAAAAAAGCCTTTTTCATTTAACTTCCCCAATAAAATATTTGTTTGATTCTGGAAAAAATAGAATTTATGAATTTTAGTGTCAAACTTTAATTATGATTTTTCGTCGATTTATATGAAAAAAACATATTTATGTGGGATCTTGATAGATTCGTCTTTAACATATACTTTCGGAATATCAACTTTATAGAATTTTTAAAGACTGATAATTAAAATTATTTAAATTTTAAATTTGCATTGGGATCTGTGAAAAAAGTAAATGGAAAAAACAAATGAAGATAGAAGGAGTACGTGTCAATGCAGTTAAATAAGTGGTAGAACCTTGTTCGCTTTTATTAGCAATGGACAAATATAGAGCAGGTTCAAAAAGTAAAAAGTCGAGAAAATCTTTGTTCGTCATAAGTAGTAGTAATCAAATGAGTGTTGATCAAAGGTAATCAACTTCTTATTTGTTGTTGACAACGAATAAAGAGTCGGCCATCTTTAACTAGCATTTATTTGTTCGTCGTTACCAACGGCGAACAAAAGTTGTCTATACTTCTTTTTACCATTATGAGTGCTCCAACAAGTTACTTAGTTGTTACTAACGGCGAACAAGTGTTACATTCAAATCATCCAAAGTCTCAATCTTCTCTCAAGTATTATTTTTAAACATATTGTGATTACAATTTTAGTTAAGGCGTATAGCTTAATTTCTTTTATTGATGAGTTAATTATTTATAATACATTTTCAATTTAATTTGAATTTTATATATAAATTAATTATTAGATGATCTTTGATTGTGTTATTTGATAAATTTATTTAATTTAATAATTAGTGTTGAGCATCTATGTCTTTAGATGTCAAAACATTAATATTGTGCAAGAGAAGTGTCACTATGATTACGAAGTTGAATATGATTGAGATTTGAGTGACTTTAATTATTGTCGTTGTTCTTTTGCATGTGTTGTTATATAATGATAAAGCATTAGGCTGTAGTTACTTTAGGTGGTTTGATTTGGAGGGTACATTGTAGCAGATGATATCATTACTAAGCTTGATGAAGAGAAAGAAAAGCTTCAAAGTGAGTTAAATAGCTTGAAAAAGCGGTTGTATGAAATTGTGACTGTGCATAGGAGTGAAGAAACGGAGAGGATCATAAGGAAATTCAACCGGTAATGTAGGGTAGTGTATTAGGTTTTATTGAGTATAAAAAACTTCGTCGTATGGTTTAATTTATAAATGAATGTTGTAGTTTGAAACACTTGTTGAATAGTAATGAAGTATCACTAGTGGAAAAAAGTTCATCTGCTGCGAAACATATGCTACGGTTTTTAGAAAACGCAGCACAAAACAAAATTGAAAAAACGAGGAAAAAAAAAGGATGCGTATATGCTGCATGCTGCAGTTCTGGGAAAACCGCAGCATATAACAAACTATATGTTGCGGTCTTCCAAGAACCACAACATATAACCATCTGTTTTTTTAGAAAAAAAAACGCACCTTATAGTATACTCTTCGTCATGCTACGTACTGTTTCATTTATGTTACGTATTGTAAACAAAACCCATGAAAACAAACTGTTGTTGTTCATCTTCCATTTTCGAATTCTTCAAAACAAACTACTTTGTTCCTTGCTGTTCTTCAAAACACACGAAAAAATGCTGCTGGTATTTCACCATTGTTCTTCTTCCACGACATTTTTATTTCACCATTGTTCTTCAAAACCCTTTGAAACCTTTAAGCATTTGTTCTTATTTATCTTCAAAACCCACAAAATTAAGGTATAATTTCTCTTATTAATTTCTTAAACCTTTAAGTTTTGCAAGCTATTCAAAACCCACGAAATTTAGGGCTAACATTTTTTATACTATTTTTGTTTTTGTTTTTCATTGTAGTTTCATAACCCACGAAATTTAGGGCTAACATTTCTATTTATTTTGTTAACCTGCAGGTTCATATTTTTATTGTTTTACTTGTAATTTGGTGCTAAAGATATCAATTATTTGTGAGTTTGACATTTTTCAAGTTTATGTTATTAATTTGTTAATTATTTTGATTTATGTGTATTTTGTTAAAAATGTGGTTTGTTGTTGTACATATGTTTTTAATTATTAGAATTAGAATACACATATTTTTAGGGTTAAATGATCTTAATTTATTATTTATATTTTGATATAATTTTATATACAATGTAGTGCTTATATTAAAGTATGAAGTATAGAATTAAAATATGTTTGGTTACATAGAATTTCCAACATTTTCCTTATATTACATTGATTTTGTTGTGATGAGTTTTCAATAAATAAACTTTCTAAGCCAAGCTAACCAAAAGTCTTATGACGCCAATACATTACTCATGGCAGAATGTTTCATTTTTGGATCCTCCGAGTATTAATGAATCCAATTTGAACACAATAAACATTATATATATATATATATATATATATATATATATATATATATACATACATATATATATATATATATATATATATATATATATATATATATATATATATATATATATATATATATATATATATATATATTATGTATATATATATATATATATATATATATATATATATATATATATATATATATATATGTATATATGTATATATATATATATATATATATATATATATATATATATATATATATATATATATATATATATATATATATATATATATATATATATATATATATATATATGTATATCAGGATTCGAATTCGGAACCGGATCCGCGGGTCTAGTTTTGCAAGACCCTGATCTAGATCCGGATTCGCGGGTCCAGTTTTGCAAGGCCCAGATTCGGATTCGTGGATACTGCAGATCTAGTACCGGATTCGGGTTCAAAACGGGTCTGACTTGTTTTTGCTTTTTTTTTTTAAAATTTTTGAATGGTGTTGAGATTGCAATAAAGCTATATTTATAGCCTAATGATAATAATATGTATAATTTCACAATCGATCACCCAAAAAAATTATACAACTTAAAATTGTCTTGAAAATTTCCAACAAACACATTAAAGTTGTTTGTTACATAAATAAACATAGCCGATACATAATCTTTCATTCAAAATAACTTATATAATTAACAAAAGTCAATCATTCATCAATGCAAGAAGCGATGGAGTGACGGACCGTAAAGGAAATAGGAAATTAGGAATAGGAGTAGTCTGTGTCAGAAAGTAAGGGAAATGGGAGGGAAAAGAGTGCATCAATGGAAGATTACAAATTTACAAAATATATATATATATATATATATATATATATATATATATATATATATATATATATATATATATATAAAACGGGTCCTCTAGATTCGCGGGTCTGGATCTAGGTATTTTTCTAAAATCCGGATCCGAACCCGTGAAATTTAAACGGATGCAGATCCGACCCGGAACTGAAGGATCCATTTCTTAAGGATCCAAATCCGTAAAAACGGATACGGATCCAAGTCGGATCCAATACCCATTCCATCCCTACCTGTGTGGCACACCGAATGTATGTCTTGTACTAGCTCATATTATTGCAACATGCTTTTGGGAGATGAGTTTGACTATGTTAAAGCATATAAAAGACAACACCTATCAGATATAAAAGGTTCATCTCAGCGCACCTAGCCTCATTTGCACCATCAAGAAGATATGTGAATGTTTATTCTGGCCATGTACTCTGCAACCCTCTCCCTTGAACTATTAATGATGAATTTAAACCAAACTAATAAATTTGAAAGAAATGGTTTGCTGTCATAAATAAAATATTAAGAATAACAATAATAATAATAATAATAATAATAATAATATTATGTGTGCAGTAGCAAAGGTTCGAATGACTTTTTGATCTGGGACCTCGACGACTTGTCGATCCAACGACATTCTAACAGACATCACAATTTAAAATGGTCGTCCTTTCTTGCTTAATTATCGAAATTGGGCATGTGATATACCATTGAAGGCGCTTTAGGTTAGTTTCCAACTCAATTGGTCTTGCATCAATACAACTTATGTAGAAGTTATGATTAAAAGAGCGAATAAGTGTCAAAATTACATTTAAAGATTTTGCAGTATAACCACTTTTTACCCTTGCACTCTTCTAAACTATTTTTTTCTCCTATTCGCTTATCTTTTGCTCCCTTTTCAATTTTATATTACACATATTACCTTAAGCATATAATAGTCTTTTGTCCAATATTACTTCAAAAGCATCAAATAATCAAGGAATTAAATCAAAGGTATATATAAAGCCTTGAACTCAATTCTTACTCAATCGAGCACATTATATAATCAAATGTCACTAAAAACCATCAAAATAAGTATGAAATAGACCAAAATCGGTGCTCTAAAACATACCAATCATAGTGTCATGACTCGGGTCAAAGAATCCAAGGGTATTATCGACATTTTATATTAATTAGTCTTTGTGCTCTGTAATTTGAATAGTTGTTATCTTTTAGTTGTCCGACTGATCCATTATGCATAGATTTACCACATGCATCAAATTCAGATTGGTTTAAGATTTTATTTAAGTGTCAACCACCAAATAGTCCAAACCTCTCCTAACAGTACATATGTAACACCCCGACACTATCAGAGCGCTGGTGACTACCATAGAGACTGCAGATTAGCCGCATAGATCAATACAAGTCCTTTCAGCACACTTTGGACTCACTCGTCGCACTTTAGAAAACTTCCTAGGAGATCACCCATCGTAAGATTTTTTCTCACCAAGCATGCTTAATTGTAAAGTTATTAGCAAATGAACTCCTTAGAAAAGAAGATGCACCTTATTCATATAGATAGTCCTTCAATCCTTTTTAAAGCTAAGTATGGGGTATCACAACATATGTGTCATATTATCATCATTATTATCATATTTACTAATTTTAACTTTGCTATAATTTTTTGTTGATCATGGATCGGGTCTGAATCGAATCTAACTAGACATGGATCCAAACCTAATAATTTTTTATGGACTCAGACTCGTAGGGTCTGAAAATTTTAGACTCGAATCCAGACCTGTGTCTAGTGACTTTAGGGTCCTAAACGAGTCATGAATGAGTCTTCATTTAATTGTTCGATCTTTCAATTTTCACATCATAAAGGTTTCATTAATACTTAAATGAGTCTATAAGTTGTATATAAGTATAAATTGAGTTATTAGTTAATTCATTAAAAAAGACATATTTTATAATTTACTTTTAAGCGAAAGCTTTTTTTTTTTGATTTTTTTAATAAAAAAGACTCAAAAATTAGAAAAGTTCACCAATTTAATCAATAGAAAATTCATGTCATCTCAACTTTTTTAACAAACCAATACTAGTATGATCAAGTTTGGATCATTGTTAAAAATTAAAAGACCATTAATTACTTAAGGTGATTAATACAATTTCCTTAGTTAGACTTAGCAATACTCAATTTGTTTTGACTTTTATAGTTGACGTTAAGAACTAGAACTCATACTACAACTTTCCATCTATAAAAGTGGTTAATGTACTCAATATTTTCATTCTCATTCATTCATACTCCCCCTTTCTTCCTATCTTTTCTCATCTCACAAATCTCATAATGGCTGTATCCACCTTCTTCACTGACGACATTAAGGTTGATGATTACGTCTTCCCGTCTGCCGTCAAGGCCCCTGGTTCGGATAAATCCTTCTTCCTTGCCGGCGCAGGTCAGTATAGAATGAGTCCAACACTCATCTTTGTCATTACATAACATATCATTTTATGTGTTATATAATAATATTAATTAATTCATCTTACCCAATCGAATATTTATAAGGGTTTTAATCAAATGACTTGGGTCATATCCTAGACGACTTTAGATATCCCTAGTTCTTATTGCTATCTACAAGTATTAAATATAATGAATGTTTCTATGGTAGAATCGGAGCAAAGAGTATAAAGACCCTATTTAATATATAATGTTTTGAAATAATTCGAGGTCTTTCATTAATTATTAATGATAAAATGGAGATTAAAACTTTTTTAAAAAAATTTAAAGTTTGTAGATTTTGAACTTTTAGCCAACATTTCATTAGAATTATAAGAAGTCTGTTAATAAAGTGAGTTATATATTTAACTAATGAATTATAAGAAGTCTGTTAATAAATGAGGCTCTTATTTCTAGTGGCCTAGACAGTTGGACATCTTGAATGGACCTTGAACCGCTCCTGTTTTATGGTGATGTTTATATGAATGTGAATGTAAGCAGGTGCGAGAGGATTAGAGATACAAGGAAAGTTTGTAAATTTTACAGCAATAGGAGTGTACTTAGAAAAGTCTGGGATTTCAGCATTGGCAAATAGGTGGAAGGGCAAGACCACTACTCAATTGCTTGATTCTGATGAATTTTTCAGCGATATTGTTACTGGTATGTGCTAAATCTATCTCTATATTGTCATTACTGTTGGAAATACTTCACATGTGAGACAAGATCCTACATCGATAAAATAGTGGGTTGTTGACTTGCATATATAGTGGGTGAGCTAATCTTCCTACTACCATATGGTTGTTGAGTTGGTCTCTTGACAATTACAATATTCACCAAGCTTGTTAGATTACGAGTAATTAGAGGTGGAGCAAAAAGTATATAGTCTTATTTACTTAATATTTAGTAAATTGAGGTTTTTTTGTCAATCATTAATCATTAATGATAAGATAAAGATTAAAATTTTCGTAAAAATTTAATGTTGGTAGGTTTTGAATCTCTAATCAACAATATTATAGAAAAATATATCACCAACAGAGTTACATATGATGGATGAACTATAAAGAATTTGTTAATATGAGGCCTCTGTTTTTCTAGGGCCCTAGGCGATCGAACATCTTGAATGGCCCTAGAACCGCACCTAGAAAATTTACAATTATACTCTTTTTTATTCAGTCTACTAGTTCATCTACCTTTCTCACATTTAGCAAGGCAATATTTGAACTATAAAATATCTAATTTTCCATAATTAAAAAATTGATATTAATAATCCTTACATTGAAACGAATCAAACAAAATCACTTATAGATTAGCAATATATATAAATTAAGGGTGATGATTAGACCTGGAAAAATTTGATCCGACCCGAAAATGAACCCGGGACCCGACCCGACAAAACCCGAACCCGACCGACCCGAAAGCGACTTAATCTGAAACATGACCGACCTGATAATTACCCGACCGAAAATGACCCGACCGGAAACCGACCAGAAACCGACCCGTTTTGACAGATTTAATATCAATTTTTAGAGTAATTTCAATGTTAGAATTCATTTCAAATAAAATTTTAGTTTTCAAAGTATCTCAACATATTGAGTATATCACTTGAACCCTAAAACTCATCAATACATCTCAAAAAACACGTATTTAACGTCTTTTTAGCCATCGTAATTATTTTTCTTTAAAAACAGGACGTTATAATCATCTTAATTGAATACATGTATCTTGTTAAATCAGTCAAATGAGTTTTTAATTCTTCTACATTTCAGTAAGCAAATCAATATAATTTATACGAACGTTTCGCACGTTTGAATGAGCTTTTCAAAAAACGAATGTCGCTACCCTAAATTATAAAATGTGTATCTTATAAGACGAAATAAGTACTTAGTTAGTTGTATATCTTTCCAACATGAAAATTGTGAAGATAATTTTAACGTCATTTTTATCTAACGTTACAATTATAATAAACAAAATAACTTTTATAAAGCGCGTATACAAGTCTTTCAAAATAAGTATTAATTCCCCTATTTTTCTTGCACTTAAATGAACCTGACATACCAACTATTTTTTGAAAATCGTACATGTAATTTCTCTAATGATTTTTTTAGACATTTTAATGATTTTTTTTTACGTTGAATTAGTCGATTGGATATTCTAATGTTTTATGGTAACCCGTTGGGTCAATCCGAACCTACTCGAAACCCAGAGTGATCCGACCTGAAACTGACCCGATCCGAAACTGACCCGACCCGAAAATGACCCGACCGAAATTGATCCGACCCAAAACCCGACCGACCGACCGTTTTCCCAGATCTAGTGATGATAAATGCATAGTGACCAAATAGTAAATAGGAATAGTAGAAATAGGATTGAGTATCACCTCATTTTGGCCCTTAAGTATTAATGACTTTCACATGGAAGAATCTACGTCCAAGTTTGTGTAGGTTATGATTTGAGTCTTTTAATAAAAGTCATACTAATATTAAATTGGGTGAAATGTAATATAGAAATATGACAGCCAAATTTATTCAGTTACATGAATATCATTTATCCTTCTTATCAAGTGGAATTATTAAAAAGATTTGCGCTACATTTATACGTTTAGCCTAAAATACACTTGTATGAGAGGTCGTAATAGATGTAATATAATTTGGGCCTCACTCATCAATTTAAGTTGAAATTACTTAAACACAAATTGTTATATAAGTCGGTTTTACAGTGTAACGCGCTCCATACAAGTGTTAATTAAATAGCCCAATTAATAAGAATAATGAGAATATAAGTTTCTTATTTTAATAATCTATCACAAGAGGAGCTGATACTCAAAAACTAAAATGTCTCAAACCCCAATATATGTTATACTTTCTCTGGATTTTAATAGTTGCTATAGTTTCTATAGTAACTACTGTTTATCAACTAATTTTATGTGGTATATATTTCTCCATGTACAACTTTATGCATAGAGTTGAAGTAAAATTGTATGATAATAATATTTAAGTTCATGTTCATTTGACAATTTTTCAAAAATTCAAGACCTAAAAAATCATTTAAGTAAAGAAACACTAATTTAAACTAATATTTAAGGCTCTGAGACCCCTTATTATGAAGGTTATATATTGGGCCTCATTGTAAAGGTTATATAATTTAATAACGAGTAATTTGTAAAGAAGCACCTTATAAAATCAGTTTTTTGTAAACAAACACATTTTAAAATTTTTTTTTGTAAAAAACACCTTTTAAGAGACTTTTTATTAAAAAAACACCTTAAGTCAGTTTTCGATGACTTTTGTCAACTTTCAGGCCTTGACTATTGTACTACTTTATCACATCTAAATGTGATTAGAATGTTCGTTGTGGTGTGGACAGTTGTGGTAGGTAAGATGTGTGGTTCTGCTACTCTTTGTGCTAATTTTTCTTTACTCTAACTACTATCTTTGATCTTGACCTGTAGATAACATGCTAAATTTACTCTATGTCTCTACTTCTAGAAAAACTTCTAGCTAATGTGCTAATATTTCTTTTTTAGTAAGTTTATTTCTTTAGGAATAAAGTGATTAAAATAGTGTCAAAATTGATATTACTCACGCAAGAAATTCCTTTTTGTCCTTCTTTTCAATTCGGTTAATTAATTGATGTTTAGGATCGTTAGATTCAAAATTATTATATTTGTAGCCTTAGCTTGTATAAAAGTAAATAGAAGCACTAAACTTATTAGTTTGAGCATAAAAAATGTTAATAACATACCGTGCTTTAGAATTAAGGATTTTTATGGGGATATATTTTCAGTCAATCATAAAGATTAAATTATAGTCACGCAGTGGTACCTGAGAAGTAAAGTTAATCTTAAATTTACTAAAATAAATAATTTAACCAACTTATAATTATCATTTATCTTTTATGCTACTAATTTTTTTCTATTAACTTCACTGATGAACTAAATACCACCATATAAAAAAAAATTTGGTATCCACAACCTACTTTATATTCTAAGATCGGACGTTTAATGAAGGTGTACTTAGGTCGGACACAAGCCATACTGTGTTGTGCTCGTTTTCCCAAAGCCTAGGTTGTGCTAGGCTGTGGCAGCGTATTGTGGGATACCCATTTTTTCATTGCTAGATCCTTAAACTTTGTCATTCTTTTCATTTTATCGTTGCTCCTATTTTAATGGATTGATGAAAATGCCCCTGAACTTAAAATTTGTTGTATACACTCCAATCTCACTAAATAACATCTTTATCAATCTAAAAACACTAAATCAAAACTTAAAATTTGTAGAGCTAAAGCTAAAGAATTTAAAACGCAAACAATAATTCGACGTAATTTCTAAATTGAGCCGCGGTCAAGTCGCGCGTTTTTGTGCAACTCAGCCGAGGTTGAGTCACGCGCTTCTTTTTTTATTTTTTATTTTTTATTTTTTTGCTTTTTATTATTATTATTATTATTATTATTATTATTATTATTATTATTATTATTTATTTTAGAAAATTAATTATAATAAAATAATAATAATATTAAATTAATAATTATTAACTTATATAATATATTAATTAAATATTTATTAATTTAACTTATTAATTTAATAATCTTTTTAGAGGTGGGATTTTATTAATGTTAATTACTAATCGTTTCCAATCATGAATTAATATGGTCATTAGTTATTATTTTTTATTCATTTAATTAACTTAACGTAATATTTTATTATCGTAATTTATTATTAATAGTTAATTAAATTATCAAAATTATTACATTAATTTTAAATAATTCATACATATAAAACTAATAAACATTTAAAATAAATATTATTAAATTAATAAGTTAAATTAATAAATATTTAATTAATATATTATTTAAGTTAATAATTATTAATTTATAATTATTATTAAAAAATTTATAATTTATAATTAATAATTAATAATTAATATTATTATTATTATTATTATTATTATTATTATTATTATTATTGAAAAACAAAAAAAAAATAAAAAGGACGAGTCGCACACCACTCGTCTTCGGTTTTTTTTAAAATAAATTCGTTTAGAAATTACATCGAATTATTGTCTGTGTTTTGAATTCCTTAGCTTTAGCTCCACAAATTTTAAGTTTTGGTTTAGTGTTTTTAGAGTGATAAACGTGTTATTTAGTGAGATAAGAGTGTATACAACAAATTTTAAGTTCAGGGATATTTTCGTCAATTCATTAAAATAAGAGTGACGATAAAATAAAAAGGATAGCAAAGTTTAATAATATCCTTTCCTTAATTTTCTAATTTTTTTAGTTAGATATAATAGACATAGTAGGTTTGGCGGACCATGTCTACAGACATTTATCAAGAAATCGTTTGTGTGACACATATTGATGTATTATTTTCATGATAGTCCGACCAATGCCCTTATGTTTTTATAAAACATAAATTGTGTATTATGTTTCCAGTTAATTAAGATTATGAGTTTAATTCTTACCGTTCTAATTAAAATGGAAATTGACACATATATTTGGTTTATCAAATGCTAAAAAATCGTAGTTTTGTTTAATGCTTACAATTTTTAAAATATTTGTAGGTCCATTTGAGAAATTTACTCAAGTGACCATGATATTACCATTAACTGGACAACAATATTCAGAAAAGGTAACAGAGAACTGTGTTGCATTCTGGAAAGCCATTGGAATATACAGTGATGAAGAAGCTAAAGCTGTTGATAAATTCATTCAAACCTTTAAGAATGAAAATTTTCCACCTGGACACTCTATTTTGTTTACTCATTCTCCTCTTCGATCACTAACGGTCAGTATTACCCAACTCATTTTCTGTTGCCCCTTTAAAACTTATTATTAAATTTTATGACTATCTTTATCATTTTAATTTTGTTGAATTAAAGATTTTTTCAAGTAAAAAATAGTTATATCAGAGAAGGTTCGATCTCACAGGACCTCAAAATATTAAGAGACTCAATATTAAATTATATAGTATATATTAAGTGTTTAAAAATACAAAGTCATTAGAAAATATCATACTTTTGAAATTGCACAAGACTTTCGAAGAATTTGCCTATTTTTATTCCACCTCTGAGTTATATATATATATATATATATATATATATGGAGTATAACATATTTTGAATTAGAAGATCTGCCTAAATGGTGTAACGTGAAGGTAGAGCAAAGACCAACTAGATTAAAATCTAAGCAATATGATGAAAAACAATGCAATAAAATAAATAAGTACAAGAAATTTAAGTGGTACATCTATTGGGTTACGTCTTCTATTAGGCCACAATTTAGTTAAAACACAAAACAAGTTAGATTAGTATTGGGCCATCAGAATAACATAAGGCCAAGTAAATAGTCAACAAAAAAAACTGAATAAGAAACTACAAAGAACAGAATGGGGACACAAATTTGACGCCTCCAACTTCTCTTATTCCTCGTCAGGTGCTCAGAGAGATGTACATCGACTTCTCTTATCCTCCACTATGAGGCTTTTCAACATTCGCACGAGTGAGTCAACAGTCGTTCTCTTCATATGTCCAAAACACTTCAACCTGTTTGCACGTAGCTTCATCGATAATGAGGCAACCTCCAACCTCTCTCCACATCCTAAATCCTAATTCTGTCAATCCTCGTAAGCTAGCATATTCATCTCAACATACGCATCTCTGCTACATCAGTCTTTTATTTCAAAGACTTCTTAAGGGGTCAATATTTCATCCCATATAACAAGACTATAACGAAGGTATTATAAAGAGGAGATAAACTTTAGAATGTAAAAGAATAGAGAGCGAGAATACAAAAGCAAGATAGACTTAAGAAGATAGTAAAGTTTAAGATTTAGCTGGCGTAGATATAAACAAGTGCCCAAAGGTGTATTTATAACCCACAACCAAAAGGAACCAAAAGAACACAAAATGGAGCTTTGCACAACCTACTTGATCTAGCAACTATGATGAGCTCGCCGAGGCCAAAACTATTGGTGCTATAATTGGTTTCATCTAACTTGTTTGCCTGGGCAACTTATAGTGGTTACTTGAGCACCTTGTCCCTACAAGTGCATGTAGCACTACCAAGAAAAATCCAAAGCCTTCCTAACATTAAGTGGCATTTTCACTTACACCAAGGCTCTTCAACAAACTACTCCCCACCCTTGAAGCCTAGCTTTTAAAGTCCGGCCCGTTTGGTTGGTGGTATTAAATAGTGGTACTGAGAATGATTTATAGTATAAAATATCATCAAAAGTTCCATGTCATTCCCATGGTAATGAAACTTTGATCATAAAAATGTTTTTTTGTATACTAATTTCCATTACCACCTAATACGACATCTCCTAATGGTAATGCATTGAAATGAAATTTATAAAGAAAATGAGATGATTGAAGTTGGACCAGCATGGTCATCAAGGTAGCAAGAGATTTTTCAATCGAAATTACTCTAATTTTCATTCCCATCACCACCGTTTAATAACATCTACCAAACGGGCTGTAAATGTCCTTCTATATGCTTCAACATATCCGCCCATTCAAACAAGCCACACACATATAAGCTTGACCATATAACATATGCCCAAACAAACCAAGAATAGCTTGACTAGTTGGTCCGAATGAATCTCTCTTTTTTATAAAACATGAGAATACTCCTAAGTTAAACATCATAACTCCAATGAGACGGTTTCAGGGTGAATTTAGGGGGTGTGGGTATAAATTTGGTGAGTAGTGCGTGGATATACAAATTCTCAAATGAGACAGTGTCATTGTGAGACCATCTCTATTGGCTTAACCTAATGTACCGTTACAGCTTTAAAGTGATCACTTATACCCTTTAAATGCTTATTTACATTCTGAAAGTGATCAATTATAAACTTAAAGTGATCACTTACAGTTTTAAAATCATCACTTATAATCTTAATATATAACCAATTATAACCATATAATGATCACTTATAAACATAAAATAGTCACTTATAATCTTAAAGTGACCAATTATAACTTTTAAGGGATCACTTATAGTTTTAGAGTGAACACTTACAATTTTAATGTGACCAATTATAAACTTAAAGGTCCTAATTGTTTTACTTTTTATTTTTTGAATTTTGAAGCCTGAAAATAAATAATTTAACTAAGGACTTGTTCTCTTCAACTTATTTTTTGAACTAATTACTTATTCTTATTGGAATCAGATCAGATCAGATCAGACCAGACCAGATCAATTCAGATCAAATCAGATCAAACCAGACCAGACCAGATCAGATTAGATCAAATCATGATTACTTATTATTATTATTATTATTTGAAACATCGCAAACCAGCTAAACAGTATAATAATACTGTCTACAAAGCACAGCGGAAGACTTATAGAAGTCTGGGCTGAATCCGACCTGTGGCTCGATAGCCATAGCAAACCAATATCAGAGTATTTAAAACTTTTTACAGTAAATAAGTGAATACTATTTATAAAACATTATAAAATTATTACAATTTAATTTACAAATATCTAATTTACATTATGAATTTCAAAAAGAAGCCCATGCCTCGCACGTAACACATAATACAAGTAGGCATCGTTTCCACAGTAGAGCTAACCTAAAAATGGATCTATCTCCGTAAGGGATAGGCCCCATCAAAGACTGTCAACAATTGAATTGTTGAGTAATCCGAAAAACTATTACATTTATATACTAGTCATTAAAAAACATCTTCAATTTAATCTTTTGCTCATTTGATATCTCCTTATGAAACATTAATTTATCAAAACCCAAACTCTTTTAAAAGACCGTTTGGTATCGACATAAATACGACTAAGAACCTTTGGTTCATAGTGAATCAAAACACGGCTATAACTTTACAAGTTAATAGCGAAAATCAATATGCGGCTAGTACTTTACAAGTCAATAGCTAAATAATACGGCAAATGAAACATATGATTTCATTTGCGAAACAAACAAAACTTTATACACCAAACGTATTTATTCAAACCTCATATGAATATAATAATATAACAGCACTATAAAACGTGGGAATATATGAACCGTTAGGAAGTAGGCTTGATCTATATCTTAAGAACACGGGTGATCGTCATCACCGAAAATATAGTTCTTGTTGCAAGAACGAAACGGGATCGGGGGCTCGAGACCGATCCGAATAACCATTACCTATTATCAAGCTATAGGATTTCATAGTAATCCGGATATAAATATCCATTGCCGATACCCAAAAACAGACATTTTTTAATGTCGAATATTTCAATATAAAACATAACAATAATTCAATTGATTTTCTTTAAAATCAACAATCATACTTCATTTTCATAATAAGATATTTCAAGACTCATATTTTATAAGTCAATAACATACAAAATATGCTTTTGTAACCTCTTTAAATAAATACAATATTAACATACGTTTTAATCAAATATAATTTTTATAACATGATTAGTTTTTATTAAAATCATTTTAAAATACTAATAATATTATTACATAAACAAAGCAATCAAACCAATATTTTTCCCATCATCAATTTAACATAAAAATACTTAAATTAGCTTTAGATGATTTTAGATGTTTGTAGGTTACCTATATGAGTAAATTCTTCAACCAAAAATCAGATTAAAAAACCAAAAAACTTCATTTATGCATTTGAACAAACACCTTGTGTGCATCAACTTCTAACCTAAAAGATAACAATCCAAGTTCCCATTTTGCATTGCCATCAATAATACTCAACAAATTCATACCATCCATAATTACCCAATAAAGAAATACAATATAATCCTAAATATATGATTAAAGAAATACCCATTTGAAATCCCAATTGGAACAATTAATCTCATAATTGACTATTCTCGATTCTAATGACAATCTGTTAATATTTTGGACATAACTCCTCATAAGAACTAACTTTGGGGCGATTCAAGTGCCCACGCAACTGCGACTCGGAGCTCTACAATTCTTATGAAGACTCCAGAACCAGAAATATTCACAACTACCTCAAAAATAGTCATAAACACTCGGACAGAAACCTTGTTCTAGAGCATAATTTTTTAAATTTTGTTTCTTCAAAAATGAAGAGAAAAAGATGATGAATGAATATATTGGTCTTCAATCCTCTTCAACTGAATAAATGGGTGATGAGTCATAAGCAAAATGACACTCAATCACCTACACATACACATACATGGTTTAGGTGTCATCACATGACACTTCACATTTTAATCATTTTTCTTTTACCTAATTTTCATCATACAACTTATTTTGATCCCAAAATTAATACGTTTGATACCTAAATATAATAGAATCTTTTACTTGTTCTCAATTAACTTAAATAACATACTTAAAATTCAATAACCCAAAATTAATTTAATTAATTACTATTAATTAAACCTCTAAAATAGGGGCTGTCTCATTATTATTACTATTATTATTGTTGTTGTTATTATTATTATTATTATTATTAAATTATTATTATTATTATTACTAATATATTATTATTATTATTATTATTATTATTATTATTACTATTATTGTTATTGTCATTATTATTATTATTATTATTATTATTATTATTGTTATTTTTATTATTATTATTATTATTATTATTATTATTAATAATTGGAAATAACAATTAATAACACCTAATATTATAGCAGCAACAACAACAATAATAATAATAATAATAATTAACAATACTAACTTATTATTGAATTAATTAATTAAATAATAAAATTTTATCATCAAATAATTTAATTAATAATAATGATAATAACAATAATAATAATAATAATAATAATAATAATAATAATAATAATAATAACTTTATGAAATCAAATAAGATCAAATCAGACCAGATTAGACCAGACCATATCAGATCAGATCAAAAAGATTCAGATCAGACTGAATCAGACCTATTCAGACCAGATCAGATCAGATCAAATCAAACCTTAGTAAATTCAGATCAGATCCAATCAGATCAGACGAAGAGAACAGGGCCTAAAGCAAAAGCAATGTAAATTAATGTAAACTATACTAAAATCCTCAAAAGTCCTATTTAATAAAATAATTGATCGTTGTCCAATTTGATTGTCACATTCATATATTAAGTTGGTGTATTTGGATTTTCTAATGTTATTCAGATAGGATTTTCCAAGCATGACAGCATTCCAGAAGCTGGAAATGTTGTGATAGAGAACAAAAATTTGTCTGAAGCAATTTTAGAGTCCATTATTGGCAAACATGGCGTTTCTCCTGAAGCAAAACAAAGTTTGGCTGCTAGAATTTTTTATTTACTAAATTCTGAGAAGCTTGACAAGCAGTGAGATTTAACCCATCATTTCATTAAAATGTAGGATGGGAATTTGGATTTATATTTACTCATTTGCTTTTACAAATCTAATAAAAACTTTTTTTTCAATTAATGTTGCAATTATTCTGTTGTAATTAATTTGAATCGTTGATAAACATTTATTCCAAAACAACTAATAGGGTTGTTAAAAGTTCCCTTTGGACCACATTTTTAAAGGTGATGCAAACGTATTTATGGTTTGTGCTATGAAAAGTCACACTTAAAGTTTTGTGCTTTTCAGAACAACTCATAAGATTATTAGGTTTGATGTCACTTTTAATAATACAATTTAAAAAAGATACTATAGAAAATTAAACAAAAATAAAAAGTGACATAGTAAAACTACTCAAGTAATAAACAAATACAAATAAGAAAATGTAAAGATAAAATGACATATTATTGGAATTTTTGATATTGGATAGTTTGGAATATGAGTTGAATTTTGAACTTAGCTTCTCAAGTTTGGTTTCTACATGAAGTTTAGTTTGGAATTTTTTCTAAAGTTAATTGATATTGGATGTTAGTTGTTATTGATAAATTTGTTAAGGGGTTTGTACACAAGACCCACATAAAAAGAGAGTTGGTTGTACATAAGTTCGATGATGTTTAATTTTAAAACTAATTGGTTTTAGGAAGAGTAGCTCATCAAATATATATATATTAGCAGCTAGCTCGTACCTAGGAGGATTAGCCCATCGTTTATATGTTAGCAGCTAACAGTTAGCCAATCGACATCTCTCTAACTTTTGAATATGGAGCATTGGAGAAGGATTTTGCCATTAAAGAGAGTTGACATTGAACAAAGGAGGAGTTTGATAATTTGGTTCCCTAATTTTAAACCAAGCTCATGGATTTTAATCATTTTATTATTGAACTTGAAGATCCATGTGTCACGTGTGTGCTCTTTTAACTCTCTTTTCTTCAACCTTACACTTGAGTTGAGCCCCTACTTCTCCCACATTGTAAGGAAGATTTGACTAATTTTAACACGAGTAAAAACTATAATATATACCGTCATTCTTTCTCTTTATTTTTCTTTTCAATTTATACGTGTTTGTGTTTATTTGAAGTAATAGTAAATAACTTTTTAATTAAGGTCAAAATAAGTTAAAAGGTAATGAGCTTAATAAAGTAGCTACGAAAAAAGGATGGATAAAGTTGAAATATACTTTCTCCGTTTCAAATTAATTAAGTGACACTATTTATTTATCACTTTTGACTTGTGATTAGTTTTTAACTTATAGGTTAAAACATAGTTAAATGAGATCTTGTTTAATTTATCTCATTGCAAAGATTATTAATTTCAAATTTTTATAATTTTTTATCATACATAATTAGAGATACTAAAAATTAAATTAATACATTAAACTGCGTAAAAAAACAATCATTACAAGTAAATTGTAAAAAATCAATCATTAGAAGTAAATTGAAACCGAGGAAATACATAATGATTTGAAAGTATGTTGTCTAAGTATAATGACTAATGAGCTTATAGTTTTTACAGTACTTCATGTTCATTTTTCCTTGCTATACAAGGAAATGAACACTATTCATGATTTGATAATGACTTGGAGAGATAAATATGAATGGAAATCTGAATTAGGATTGGATAAGATTGTGAAAGAAATTAAGACACAAATATGACTTGTTCTTGTTGGTTTAGGATTGAGTAGAATTTGTTTAGTATAGAATTTTGAGTTTGATGGTGGGTTGGTATTACAAATGAAATAATATGTGTGTAATATGGTTTTAGTAATGAAGAAGTTAAATGGTAGAATTATGACAAAGTACAAACCTAGAATTTTCTAAAAGATTTTACAATTGAAAACTCAAAAAAAAAAAATTATATAATATTCAAAAATAAGCTTTGGAAAATTTAAATTTCCAACATGAGCTTATTTATGCTAAAGCTGAGGTTAGATATTTGTTCGTTATTACTAACAACTAATAAAGAAACTGGTCAAAAAAAGTCAAAACTCTTTGTTCGTTAGTATAACGACGAACAATAGAAAAACAATATCATAAATATTACAATGGATAAAAAAAATATATCAATGTTGGTTCGCTGTTCGTCAGAACAAACAATATTAGTTTTTTTGTCCTTTCATAAATTATGACATTGTCTTTCTTTTATTCTTGTTAATAACAGCGAATAAACCATAATTTTAGACTTACATATGAATACACTTATTTTAAAAATTAAAAATTTCTAAAACTTATTTTGTGAATTTTAAAAAAACTCATTTTATTATTTACGTTGACACCCATACGATCATGGGCCGCCTCTTTATTCTTTTTACACTTCAACCTAGCTAATAACATTTTAACCCAAGTTCAATTCCTACAATTCAAGTAAAAATTGAAATAAATAAGCTTGTTATGAGGTCAATAATAACACATTTAATCAAATCCTAATTACCCCTTTGTCCACTACTATCACCATTCTTAGTCACTTTTTAAAATAACTCTCTATTATTCTCATATCTACAAACATTATCTCCATGATCATCCCATGATCTAGCAACCACCTCTAAAGTCCCTACAAGAAATTGTTATAAATATTTCATGAAACTACATAAAATGATACACAATTTTACTCTTTTATACTCAATTTATTTTACCAAAAATACTTCTTGCAATAATTTATTTGGAAAAAAGCTTATATAATCCGACCATTAGTATAATACATTTATTGATTTTTGTTTCCCGATCTGACTTGAGTGTCGGAGGGGTTTTCCGGGAAACCACCCCGGGCAAGGGTAACGGTGTATTGCAGGATTTGAAGTCTCATCACCGGAAGGATCATAAGCACTTTCCGCACAACTACACCTTATTTCCAGGTATTTTTAAGTGTCTTTTCCACTTCCTCGTTTCATTACCGAAACAAAGGTTTTTAGAAAAAATTTCTCACAGTAAGCTTCGGAAAATTATAATTTTCAAGATAAGCGTGCTCATGTTCGATGCTAAGATCAGGTATGTCTGCTGTTACTAACAGCGAACAAAAGAGAGATAATGTCATATTAGAAAAATAATAATAATAATAATAATAATAATAATAATAATAATAATAATAATAATAACAATTAGGAGCACTTCAATATTTGCAAATACTTCTAATAATTGACAATTTGTAAAAAAAATAAAAGAATATTTCAAATTTAATTTATTTTTTTTATTTAGTGTAGACTAAATGATTTCTACGGGTAAAAAGGGAGAAAATTGCACCAATTTTCATGTGGTAGTGGTAGAGTTAAAAATTAAACGATTGTCAAGGGATGGCATAGATCAGATTTGGTTCAGGTCTAGCTAGACTCGGATTTATACCTATTTTTTTATTGGACCCATATTCAAATCCAAATTCATAGTATTTGGTGAGTCTAGGGTCTGGATCCAGAATGAAAATAATATTTTATTTTCTCCTGAAATTTTTTTAAAAATATATGTTACTATTTTCATCCATTAGTATAGAATTATGTAAATATTTTTGACTAATAAAATCTTCTAATACTTTATACTAATTTAGAGACCAAATATATCAAGATTTCCAACATTCAAGTTTATAAAACGAAATATTTCATCAAGTCTTTTGATTTTTAAGATATAGATACAACGACCTTATTTCAAATTATATGAACCAACAGAGTTTCAAATCATGTAATTGTTCTAAACTATAAAAAAATTCCAAATCAAATAATTAAATACACATGATAGCTAATATATAACTAAATAGAGTCCCATGCAAAACACAGATGCTATTAATATTTACTAATATAAATAATGATATTATTTTATAAAATTAATTCATTTACAATATAAACTTTATTATTAAATCTTTATATTATTTGTTATGATATTATTATCATCAAAGTGAATAAATAAATTATTATACAACAATATTAAAATATATACTCATAGTAATTATTGATAGTCGAGACAAATAAAATTTAAAAAGTCTTCAACTATGATAGATAGGAGGGGTGATTTAGTTGAAAAATAGCTAAATTAGTTAGCTTATTCATTATATGATAATGATGATGATTTATTATCTAAGTTAAAATAAAGATTTACATATATATTATTTATTTGGTTTATATAGGGAAATATAGTATTTCAATAGATCACCACATATAATTATAGTCAATCAACAAAATATTACATGTTTTGATGAGTTAATTGTTTTCCTAAATATCAAAAGTTTCCCTTTCAAAAAAGGCAGGAAAATTTTTAATGTCAATGTGACATATGTTTCAAATCGTTTCTTCATTAATATATCTTATTGATTATTGATTATTGATATTGTAAAAAAGATGAAAAAAAATCACGGAGTCAGATCCAATCCAATTTCATAGAGTCCCAAATTAAGTGGATCCAGATTTTTAAATTAGAGTGGTAGACCCTAGTCACAACTCCAAAGGATGGAAAAAGGCCGTGAACCACTAACTTATTATTTTTAAATTAATTCAAAGAAAACTTTTAATAATAAGAAAGCTTTTTATCTTAAAAAAAGGAATTTGTTATTGATAATACATCCGATTTATAATCCGTTAACAATAAATTTATCTATGTTTTTTTTAATAAACCTATTTAAGGGGTTTTTTGCTGAGAATGATACAACCTATTTGCGATTAGCTAAGAATGAATTCTTAATTACATGTTTAGTAACCTATTAAACATTAGGTGGGTTTAGTCTTATCAAGAAATCCTTTAAATGAATTTATTTAAAAATAAATTATAGGTGAAATTATTATTAGCAGATTGCAAATATTATTAATGAAAAATTTCCTATAAAAAAAATAAGAAAGCCAAAATCTAATCACTCCAGCTTTGCAAATGGATGGATATCAATAATTAGCAAAAGATATTTTAAATTCTGAAAGCGACGACAACGGCATTATCATCAATCTTATCGGGCTATCCACTTTACAACTTGTTATCTCCGTCATACCAACCGCTTGACTTGACGGCAAAACCTATATCGACCTAACAAATTCAATGCATATGCACTCAAATTTAACCTACCAACTCATACCATTCAATTTGTTTTTTATCATTTTAATTCGTTTTAATTAATTTTTATTATGATCTCATCACTTTTACTTATATACTTTCTTGTATTTTTATATATTTTACAATTTAACTAATTATATATTTAATTTTTTAATTTATGTGTTAAAAGTCAATAAAGCTAAATAATTAGAATAAAAGAATAGAAGTCCAAAACTCCTTATTTTGTCATTAAATTGATGCTCAAGAAATATAAACTAATTAACTAATTACTCTACTCGATGTCTTGTGTAACAAGTAGAAGTATACTTTCTTTGTAATGTACTTATGAATTTGCACCATATAACTTAACACAAGATATCTGATAGATCTGTGGGTCATACATTGTAAACTCAAATGAATGAACAAAATATATTTATCTTTATGCATAAACAACTACTTCATAATATCATAACCTTCTTCTTCATATATCATAACCACTTCATTCACATAATCTTAAACACCTACTTCACATACCACAAAGTCAATGTTTATCGTAAATCAAACACCTACTTCACAAACCATAAACTCAGTGTTTATAATAGTTCTAACTTCTAGTATGAGTTTATGTTTATTGTATGTATTTATTGTACGTAAAATATGTGTTTATGGTACCTGAAATAAGTGTTTATAGTATGTCAAGTAGATGTTTACTGTTTATCACATAGAAGTATTTATTTTTTGTGTTTTTTTAAAGTTTTTCTTTGAATTAAAATCGAATATAACAAAATTTAATAACCAGCTCGTCTTGTATGAAACTTTCTCACTATGAGACGGACCCATATAATTAGCCCATTACTTTGATTAATTACTTTAAGATCATAAAATGATCGTTTTAAGGTTACAAGTAATCACTCTAAAACTATGAAAAGTAATTATTTTAAATTTATAAGTAATTATTTTAACATTATAAGTAATTACTTTAAGACAAAAAAAGTATATTGGGCCAACTAATAAAGATGGTCTCACTGTGAGACCGTCTCATTTAAAGATTAGTGTTTAATAAATTAAAGGAAAAATTGATATTAATAATCCAACCTTTCACTCATCCGGTGTGAATAATCTCAATCTTTGTTCTTGCTTTTCTATCAGCACACCCTTTTATTTTATAATAATCCAATCTTTACCCTTAGTTTGCTATCAACATACCTGATATGTAGTCCATGTCCGTCCTTATCGGTTACCGCTAGTGGTAGGAATTGAAAGAATCTTCGTCTTTTGTTGAACCGCCTTAATAAGAGAAGAAAAGTAGCTTTCGCCGTAAGGGTTAGGTTAAGCTATTTCATTTTTACACGTGGCAATTTCTGATTCGAAGGAATTTTATTGTTTACTTAATTCAGTCGGTTTACAATTTCTTTAAATTGCCCCTTTTCTTCGAGGATTTTTCGTCATCTGTTTCTCTTCAACTTTCCGTTTCTCAATCCAATTTCCAATCAATCTTTAATTCTCTCAAGGTAAAAATTCTTTAATTGCTCTCGTTCTTGTTTGATTTTTTTTATTGTGTTTGTAATTCGATTGAAATTGTGTGATTTCATTGATATTTGAAATTGTTAATTCTTTGAAATAAATTGTGTATTTTCGTTTATCATCAGATCTGTTTTGTCGATTTAGGGTTTGAAAGTTTTGAACCGATAATCGGTTGATTATTTTATTTACTTCTTGTTTCGTTTAGGTTTTCGATGTATATATCTGTTTCTTGAATTTGGGCTTTCTGTGATGTTTGCGATTTTCGAAAATATGAGCTAAAATTGTGATTCAGATCTGTTATTTAGCTTAAGTTTTCTGATCTATCTGTAGTCTATAAAAATCTAAAATTTGGGCTTTCTGAGATTTACAATGATTGTAAATTCCAATTCGGTTCAGGTTTTTGATTTAGATGTGTTTCTTGAATTGGGCTTTCTGAGATCTACAAGTGGTTTTCTGAAAATTATTTGATGGTTGATTACTGTTAAAATAATCATCAGGCGATGGATATTGATAGAAATCTATTGTGTTTGAAGTTTGGTTCCTGTTCTATCCGTTCTTCAAATTTAAGACGAACAATGAACAATCTTTTTCATCTTTTGCGTTATAATTGATGCAGATGCAAATCTTCGTGAAAACCCTTACTGGCAAAACCATTACTCTCGAGGTCGAGAGTTCTGACACCATCGACAACGTCAAAACCAAGATCCAAGACAAGGAAGGAATTCCCCCAGATCAGCAACGTTTGATCTTTGCTGGAAAACAACTCGAAGATGGCCGTACTCTTGCCGACTACAATATCCAGAAGGAATCCACTCTTCACTTGGTCCTTCGTCTAAGGGGAGGCATGCAAATATTCGTCAAGACTCTCACCGGAAAGACCATCACCCTCGAGGTAGAGAGTTCTGACACCATTGACAATGTCAAGACTAAGATCCAAGACAAAGAGGGAATTCCCCCAGACCAGCAAAGATTGATCTTTGCTGGAAAGCAGCTTGAAGATGGCCGTACGCTTGCTGATTACAACATCCAGAAGGAATCCACTCTTCACTTGGTCCTTCGTTTAAGGGGAGGAATGCAGATTTTCGTTAAGACTCTCACTGGAAAGACCATAACATTGGAAGTTGAGAGTTCCGACACTATTGACAACGTCAAAACCAAGATCCAAGACAAGGAGGGAATTCCCCCAGATCAGCAAAGATTGATCTTCGCCGGAAAGCAGCTTGAAGATGGTCGTACATTGGCAGACTATAACATTCAGAAGGAGTCAACTCTTCACTTGGTTCTCCGTCTGCGTGGTGGTATGCAGATCTTTGTCAAGACCCTTACCGGGAAAACCATCACATTGGAGGTAGAGAGTTCTGATACTATTGACAACGTGAAAACCAAAATTCAGGACAAGGAAGGGATTCCCCCAGACCAGCAGAGGTTGATTTTCGCTGGCAAGCAGCTGGAGGATGGCCGTACTTTGGCGGATTACAACATCCAGAAGGAGAGTACCCTCCACTTGGTGCTTCGTTTGAGGGGAGGAATGCAGATATTTGTCAAGACCTTAACTGGGAAGACCATTACCTTGGAGGTGGAGAGCTCGGATACCATTGATAATGTTAAGACCAAGATTCAGGATAAGGAGGGGATTCCCCCAGACCAGCAGCGTTTGATTTTTGCTGGTAAGCAGCTTGAGGATGGACGTACCTTGGCTGATTATAACATCCAAAAGGAGTCCACTCTTCACCTTGTCCTTCGTCTCCGTGGTGGTTTTTAAGCTCTCGTAGCTTGTGGTCGGTTTTAAGCTTTTCATGGTGGTTGAATTTTCAAACTCTGTTCAGTAGTAGTTTTCCTATTATGCTTGCTGAAATGTTATTGAACTACTGGATATCAATTACAATAATTGGTACCCTTTTCTATGTTTCTGCAGTTTATGTGAATAAATCTTAGTTTGTGTTGAAAATTACTCCTAATTTAGATATGGTGTTGCATACTACATACCTGAACACTTAAATGACTCCGTTTGAAAAGCGATTCCTAGCTTATTGAATTTGTAATGGCAGTGTGTTGATTGATCGTAGGCAGAACTTCCATACGAGTCCTTCATTGTTTTGGTGATAGATATCTTGATGATTAAATATCCTAGATGGAGAAAATCAGAAATTATGGGTCTGTCATTTGCGAAATGAAATGGGCAAAATGTAAGTATCATGTAGTGTGAGTGAGAGTAAGATGATGGTTATTGTTGATTGTTGTAGGAGAATTCACTCCTGTTTGTAGCTTCTGAGGCTCTCAAAAATACTATTGGGTTTCAAACTCATTTACATTTCTGTTGATCCACGGAAACGGTTCAAGAGTTTTGCAGTTTATTTATGGGTATAATGAGTCTTGGGTGTTTATGTGGCTTTGTTGATTAGCCCACTTGACTGTTGAATGTTCGTTTCGACTTTCGAGTAAGATTTGATTTTGGATATTGTTTAACTTAGATTAAATATAGGTATAATTTAGATTATAGTAGTAACATTTTGGGTTTTGTTATAGTTTGAAAGTTTTATCCTACCATAGTAAGTCTCGTATGGAATTAGCAACATTAATGTGAATCGTATAATAGACAACTTTTGAAAATATTTTTCAAAGTACTTTTTTCCTATAACACAAGGTTTGGGGAACAAAGAAACTTGGTAAAAAAAAAAGTCTTTGTTCGTTGTTAGTAACAATTACAATTCATTATAAAGCTAATTCCACTTGATATTTTTTTGGGTCTGTCAATTTTATAAGGCTAATTTATAGGCTTTTAATACTTTCCTATTTTATGGTTATCAACTTTCTATAATTGAATAAAATCACCTTTGATTCCATAATTATCAAATTTCCTAATTTTTTAAAAAATAAAATAGGAAAATTAATTTTAAGTTTTAATTAAAAAATACATAAAATTTTTAGGCTTTTCATTATTAAAAAGCTACGGTATCAACTTTCTATAATTGAATAAAATCACACTTAATTCATTATTATCAACTTTTTCAATTTTAGAGGAAATAAAATAGAGAAATTAATTTTAGGTTTTAATTAAAATAACTAGGCACCTTAAATCACCCCAAATTTTTAGGAAATTAAATAGGGAAGTTAATAATTAAAAGAATTAGCCTTGACCCTAAAAATATAGCAATTAAAATTTTAGCGTTGTAATTGTTCGCTGTTAATAACAACGAGCAAAAAGATGTTTGGTTAAAATCTTTGTTTGGTGTCACTAATAGCGAACAAAGACCTTGACTTTTTTGACTAAGCTTTTTTGTTCACCCGAATATGTGCTATGGGAAAAAAGTGTTTTCTTTAAAAAATATTTTTAAAAATTGTCTATTTTGTAACTTTTTAATATTCTTTTTACTTATTTGTTTCAAATTTTCACATAAAGAATATAAATTGGAAAGTGTGACTGTGTGAGTTGGATTTGAGAGTAAAGCGTATGAGAAATTCCATGTGGTGATTGAGTTTTTTTATTTTTTCACGAATTTTTTAAATTTGCGTGGTGACCTTTAATTTTTAATAGTTTCATGTGGATTGAATTTCAAAATATGTGGTTAATTAAGGGGAATACAGCATTTGTTATTTGAACAACCATGTTTAATTTTTTTTGTCCCTACCAAAGAATTTTGACTTTTGACTACTTAGTTTATTCACCGTTAGTAACAACGAACATATTTCATATCTGATCTCAGTTTTGATATGCAGACGCTTATTTTGAGAAATAAAATTTCCTTCAAACTTATTTTGAGAAATTTTTAGTGTTCAAATTTTTGGTTTTGGATCAGTTTAATTTGAGTTCAATTAGGTTGAAGTTTAGGTCAATTTTAATTATGTAAAACATCAATTATCATTCAGTTCAAACATCCACCTTCAAGGTCAACATCAATCCGATTGAACTTCATATTGGTTTGCAAAATTCGCCTTCAACTACCAATTCAGTTGGTTTACCAGTTTCAACAAATTAAATTTAAAGTCAAATCAAATTTATTTTTACAAACCACTTTTTTAGAATCATCAATCATCAATCATCAATCATCAATCATCAATCATCAATCAATACTAATTTTGTAAAGCGGAACTTAATGTCGCAGTAATAACAATTTTTCAGCCTAAATAAAAGATGGTAAGGTAATTAATAATTTTTAGATTTAGATATATGTCTTTTAAAAATCACACATAAAACATATAATTATGAAAAATCACAAATTGCACACTTTTTAGCCAATTTTGATTGCCTCTTGTACCATGTGTTTACAAGAAAAAAGAAAAGACAAAATATTTTTGTCATTTGTTAAACTCGTAATGGTGGAAGTATAAAAAGTATAAAAAATATTTAGGTGAGATAGTCTCCTAAATAAGTTTTGACTTTTAATAAAATTTATTATTTCAGCTATTCTTGTGATAGACCGTCTCTCAAAGAGACAACCTTAAAACAAGAAGCCTACATTCTTATTTTCACTTTAATTTGTATTAATTGGACTATTTAGCCTATTTATCTAATGCATTCCTAGAAGAGACCGACTCTCACAACAATTTGTATTATTATTTTAACTTAATTTACCTAATTACCCCAATTAAATCCCTCTTCTCCAACCTCTCTCTACTCTTCCTCAATCAACACCGCCACCACCACCATTCTGCATCCTCTTATCTTCATTATTCTCTGAAATTTAGACTGATATGTAATGTGAAACGACCAAAAAAATTGGCAGAACAAAATATGCAGTTGTATCTAACCACCCAAGTGGTGGATGACCAACCTGTGAGGAAATCCCTCATCTAAGTCAGGGGATTGCATAGAATAATGTCATAGTGGAAGTGATCCAACACTCTCACAAAAAAAATCTTATTCGCTAAATATAATAGTTAAAAATCAGATTCAATCTTTTCCCTTCTTTGTTTTCATTTGTTTCTTTCAAAGTTTTCACCTTTCTGTTGAAATATGTTACCTTTTTTTGTTATTTTCTCACTCTGGGATAAAATTTTAATGTGTGTTGCTTCAATTTGTTGAACCAGATGAGTAATTTCATTCGTTTCTTGAAAAAAATAGAGAAAAAACACATTAAGTCCCATCATTCTAGTGAAATTTTCTATAATTTTTGTACTTTGGGGCAAAAATTTATACGGGTTGCTTTAATTTCTTAAAGAAAGATTGTTTAATCAGCTTCAACCCTTTTCCCACATTTAAAAGTTTCTATCTTTCTCCTGGAATTTGCAAATTTATTCTATATTTTTTTTAATTTAGAGCAGAAAATTTCATGGGGATTTTTCAGTTTATTGAAAACATATTTTAAAAAGTCAAAATTATAAGAAACTATCTGATCTATACTCTTTTTTAAAAAACTAACTTATATAAAAATTTTTACAAGAAACTACCTAATATAATACAAATGTTTGCAAATGACTATCTGTTAACAATTTTCGTTTCTTGACTATTAGTTTTACCCGTTGACCATCACGTGAGTGTCACGTATACTTTTTCTTAATTGAGCTTCGAAATTTCAGAAGCATTCTTCAATTACTCACCCATCAATGGCGTTTGGGTCTCGAATTTCATTGTTGTAGGTCTATTTTTTTAGAAACTAAATCTTGACTTTCGTTTTTGTATCAACTTTTATGTTTCTTAATTTTGGTGGAAAAATTGTGTAATTTCATTATTGAATTCGTTTTGGTGTTAACTGTGTTTTGAAGATCATTTTCATTTTGTTGTTAACTGATTTATTTTGCTACTAGACTGTGGAAAAATAATGGAATTTCATTGTTGAATTAGTAGTATTGATTTCTAGTGTTTCTGGGTATTGAATGTTTCTAGGAATGAATTTTTTTCTTAATTGTAATACTATTGATTTTCAATATATTTTTAAGTTCTTCGTTTAATATATTGATTTTTAATGTTTTTAGGTATTGGATGTTTCTATGAATGGAAATTTTCTCAATTGAAGTACTATTAACTTCTAATAAATTTTTAATTTTTTCTTTTAATATATTGATTGATTTTTAATAGTATACTATTAAATTTTAATATATTAACTTTTGGAAGTTCGATGGATGAATTTGCCTGTTTGAAAGAATGCTTTTGAAATTCCAGATCCAAACGCCATTGATGAGTGAGTAATTGAAGAATGCTTTTGAAAAATGTCGAAGCTCAATTAAGAAGAAGGAGAGATTTATTAAGTCATGTGACAGTCACGTGATGATCAACGGGTAAAACTAACAGTCAACAAATGAAAATTGTTAATAGGTAGTCATTTGCAAATATTTGTATTGTATTAGGTAATTTTTTACAAAAAATTTTACATAAGATAGTTTTTTAAAAAGGGGTATAGATTAGATAGTTTCTTATCATTTTGCCATTTAAAAATTGGCGAAAAAGGAAAAATATGTATCTAAGGTTCATTTAACCTCATCATCATAATCAGCAGCACCTCCATCAATGTTTTGTTGATGTTGTTACTCAACTTGGAGGGATAGAGAGAGGTTGGGATGGGGAATGGTGGTGATTTGGAGGGGTAGAGAGAGGTTTGAGAAGAGGAGTCTGATTGGAGTAATTAGGTAATTGGAGTCTAATTGGACCTTTAAAAGAAAATGTAAAAATGTGTACAAACTTGGGATTTTTCATAAAAATATATTAAAGGCAAAATTTTTAAAAGACAACCACCTAAAGGTAGGATTTGAAAATAAATTTTTCTAATGTATATATTAATTTACGAAAAATATTATTAGTGTTTGTCTCGTCATTCAATCTAGTAGAGCTTATTCCTCATCGGTTGTTTACTAGTTTACAACTACTCCCTACTATTATAGTCAAATATCCTATTTGCTTTTACACATTTGACAATGATTTAATTCAATTCTTAACGTCCTTATTTGTGTGTAATGTGTGGAATTAAAAGTTATAAAAGTTTTGATATTGATAAAATTTACATTAAAACGATTCAAACAGAATTTCACTTGACTATGTTTTAACTCAAAAATAAATAAAATCCAAATTAAAAATAATTGGTGAATAGCTCTAATAAAACAAATAAGACATTAATTACAATATGAGTAATTAATTAACTATTCTATCACCTACAAATGGTTTTTTTCAATGCTTTCTCTGTCTCAAGAAATTGCCTTAGTTAAGAAAATTGATCAAATCTGTAATTTATGAGAAAGTGGGTGCCTGAATAAAAATATCAGAACTAACGTGAGTCTTAACCAATAATAAAACTATCTCTTTTTTTCTCTAAAAAACACTCTCCATTGCTAATTTTGGGGCTACTATTAAGTTTCAACCTTTTTGTTGATGATAACTGATAAGCCCCTAATTCCTTTATTTTCCTTTTTTCATTTTCAATTATACAAAAAATTCATTTTCACTAAATTATAGAATTTTTCTATCCATTTATTGGATTTGATCTTCTCATATATTGATTTTTAAAGTTTCTTATGGTGAGATTTTGAAGTCTTATCATCAATTCGATGGTAAAAAGGTATTTGGCGTCATTATGGATGTCAGTTCTGTTAATACAGTCAATGATATTAAACTTATCAATACTTCAAAGCCACACTAGATTAAAGACCCCCTTCAAGGAGACTTTATCAAATAGCGATGTGATAGAGGAAAGACTTCAGTATTAGATCTTCTTTATAATGATCGTGACTTATTCTATATAGAAGTTTGTTTGATTAAAAATGCTATGTACTTGATCGATTGTTATTCTGTTATAGATGTCGAATGATATTTTATCAATGAATTATTAGATTCATTTCAAAAAAAACCAATCATAAAAGTAAAATAAATTAATAAGACGAACTAAAAAATATTAACTACCACCTCCAACCCCATTATCTTCATCTTAATCATCACTTTTAAATCGCATTAATTAAAGTGATTGATAATTAATGCTTAAAAAATAAGAAAAAATGGTCCTTAATAATCCAACATATTAACCACCCTTGACTAATAATTTCACCTTTTCAAAATGTTTAAATAATCCGACCTTTGCATGCCTTTTGTTGCGAATAGATCTTTTTTGCAAAAAATCGATTACAACCGGTAAATTGCTTTTCCTTTTAACTTATTTAAGCAGTAACTTTGACTTTTCTAGTAAAAATCTCTTTGACTTCATTGAAGTCTCCATCTACCTCTTAGCTTCATTTTGGACATGAATAAAAATTGTCTCTAGCCCAAGAATCTTTTTTGGCCTTTGGCAACTTTGCTTTGGAATCATGCTCACATTTCATATAAATTCTGGAAATTGAACCAACACTTCGAAAAGAAGAAGAATTAGAGTTCATACCTTTTAAATTTATTAAGATTTTCACTAAATTAAATATATGAAAATTTATTATTAAAATTTAGGGGTTGAATATGACGTTATTCCATGGAAGCAAACTTATAAAGAAGAAAGATGATGACCTGTTAAATGTAACAGCTAGTAGTAACTTGAAATAGTCTATTTATTTATTTTGAGGATCTATTCACAACAAAATAAAGGCTAAAGTTGAATTATTTAAATTTTTTAAAAGGTGAAATTATTAACCGAGTAATGGTCAAATAGATTGCATTATTTAGAATAATTTTTTTGAAAACAATAATTGAGATACTTATGCAGCCACAGCCACGGCTACAGGCCTATAGTATACATCGGACTATTTTTTCGCCTTTTACTCCAATCATTTTCAATCTTTACTGGAATTCAATTGTTTTTCCGAAATCCCCTTCAAAAACAGCTGTTATCTCAAATTAGAATCAAAAACCATCTTTCCTTCACCAGAAAACCACTCCAAAACCCCATTAAAACCACTCCAAAACTCCATTAAAACCACTAATGTCAGCAGAAAATAGTAGTTGCTGCAGATGTTGCTGCAGCTTCATCTTCACATCTGGTTTAACAGCTCTATTTTTATGGCTAAATCTCAGATCAAACAACCCAGTTTGCTCCATTGAAAACTTTGATGTTTTTTCCCTCAACAAATCTGCAAATTCATCGATTATCAACAACAATCATACAATCCATTATGATTTAAAGCTCAACAATAAGAAGAATAAAGATAAAGGTATTTACTATGATACCCTAAATCTAACTTTCTATTATAAACCTAATCAAACTTTAATTTCTCTTGGAAATGCTAGTTTTCCAGCTTTTTATCAAGGCCATGAAAAGAAAACTCATCGTATTTCTAGTATTGATGGTAAAAGGGTAAAATGGGAAAATGATACGGCAACAATGGCGGAATTTAGGGTTGAGCTTAATACGTCTGTAAGGTTTAAGATTGTGTTTTGGAAGACTAAACGACATCGTTTGGATTTGAGGGCTGATTTGTTAATTAATGAAGAAGGGAGTTTGATTAAGAGGAAGAAGAAAGGGGTTAAGTTTACATCAAAAGCTAGGAATACTAGAGCTTCTTTTAATTTCTATTTTTTGGGCATTTTGGGTTTTTTGATTTTTATTCTATTTTGGTAAACACTCAATTGTATAATTTATATTGTATTTGAAATAATTGTCAAAATCAATACGATGCTAAGAATTTTGATTTGATGAACGATAATAATAACAATAAACTAAATAAATGTTTGATAATGCAAAACTTGCAAAGAAACACAAAAATTTAAGGAGGTTCACTTAATGATGGTTACGTTTTCTGTCATGTGTAGTTTCTTGTTTATAATATATCAAAGGAGTATAAAAAACACTCTTACAATTGAAATATTTGAGTAAGAGATAAAATCAGAAGGTTATGTGTTTGGCTGGGTTGTGTTTTATGTGTGTATGAGAGTTCTCTATTTATAGGAGAGATCACACTAAGTAACATTAAGTACATTAAAATTATGAATAAATGATAATTAAACAGCCCAAAATACTTGAAGAGTCAAAAACAGCACCCTAGGAGCATCAGAGACTTTGCTCGTCCAAAACAGGGGCTCGCTCAATCGAGCGGTTTGGTCGAGCGGGCTACATAAAGTTTCTGATTTTATTTTGTCTGCTCACTCGACCCACCCTGGAGCTCGCTCGGTCGAACGAGCTGGTCGATCGGCACTTTAGAGAGCTTCTCGACTTGCATAGTAGAGCATCTTGAATTAAACCTTTACACTTCTTCATTAAGTCTCATAACTCCCATAAATAATTCACACTTTATTACCTCATTAATCCATACTTTTAATCACCATCATAAATCACAATCATCAAGATTCAACTTAATACACTCACATTAACACACTTATTAAATTCCATTCCAAGAGTTACACATGAATGCACAAATTAATTTTGCACTCAAGTCACACCATTCATAATACCATTCATAACAGTATGGATTCCATATTTTATGTGGAAATTGATGATTTTGGATTATTATGTTGTTATTTTCTATCTATTAATAAATACTTCTTCACGTTTTTTACACATCTTCCGTTTTCATTTATTTTTCTTATTTACTTTTTGTGTATATTTTAATGTAAATTTAAATCTCAAATAATTATAAAAAAAAAATTATCTTGATTAATCTAATTTTTCTTCGATTTTCCCTTCGTTTTTTAAATAAGTTCTCATTTACCATTTTGAGTGTTGTATTTATTGTTTCATTAAAATTTTTTTATTTATATCACAAATTTTGGACAAAAATAAACTAATATACTTCATTTTAATATTTTTATATTTCTTGTGGTCTTCACATATTTCTCACTAATTTTATAAAAATATTATTTTTATTAGTTGTGGTCTTATATTTTTTAACTAAATTTCTTTAAAATTTTTTTTGGTGTATATGGTTTAAACTTTTCTTCCATCAAATTTATATTTAATTATAATATTTTCATTGTTTAAAATATTCTATCATTAACAAATATATAAATTATCATTAAAAATATTCATAAGATAGAGAATGAGCTTGTATTGATATACCACTCCAACTCCATATAAAGGAGTAGAATAAGAAAAAAGAGTGGTTAATGTAATTCTAAAAGTATCATTAACAAATATATAGATTATCGTTTTCATTCGGGTCATTGATGAATTGATTTTAATTTAAGTGTTTCAGGTCGATTTGAAATCGAATTATTTAGTATTTATTTGAAAGTCTATTTTAAAGTCGAGTTAAATCTAATTCAGTTATATAATCAAGTAAATGTCAAACTGTTAAAGAGATCACACACTATAAATTCATTTCCATTTTTCTTTGTGTAATATTTGAGAAATTAATAATTTAGAATGAGAGAATCAAAATAATAATAATAAGAGAAAGTTATAATAAACTACCTATTCTATACCCTTATTTGCAAAAAACTACCTTATCTAAAATTATTTGCAAAAAACTACCTTATATAATACATTTCTTTGCAAAAGACTACCTTATAACGGTTTTTAGCGTTTGACCATTTAAATTAACCGTTGACTATCACGTGATAGTCACGTGAGCTTATAATCCTTTCTTTCTTCTTCATTTCAGACTCTTCCAGGCATTTGCTTCCCCTTCTTCATTCGAAAAAATCAGTCCTCTAGCTTCTTGAATTCGCTACCGTCTTCCTTGCGACATCATCTTGCTGAAACTTCTAATCTTTAGAGGTATGTAGTACTACTCAATTATGGTTTTGTTCTTCATTGTTGTATTTTATTTTCTCTTTAAAATTTAATTCGTTTTACAAATCTGCTTCGTTTGCTGCGGTTTTTCCTATTGAATTTCCTGTTTTTTATCTTGTAATTTGTAAATTGATTGTTGTTGTGTCTGAATAATGTATTAGGGTTCCTAAAATTAGATAAATCAATAAGATGAAGAAATTGAAAATCTGAAAAAAAGCAAGTAGTTCGAAAAAGAAGCATTCTGAGTTGGCAACTGAGTTGAGTAATGTTAGGGTAGATGAGGTGGAGCTTGAAAGATCTGATGTGGCACATGAGGTTGTAGATGAGTTGGAAAGAGCAAATGTAGATGTTGATGTTGGGCAAATGGGACCACCAAACACATATACGAGTTATAAAGAATGTGTAAGTGCTAACCCTAGATTTAAAACAAATAACTCAGTTGCTATTTCTACCCTAAACCTTACACCAAATGAGAGAGGCCACATAGAGCAAGAACTTTCTGATTTTGAGGATAGCAGTGATGATGATTATAGTTGTGGTGATGAAGATGAATATGAGGATGATTCTGATTTGTTTGCAGAAAATGTAGTTTATGGTCTCGATGATGTGTTTATAGGTGATGATGAAATTAGATTGATAGTAGATAAGGAGGTTGATGAAGAAAACAATAGAGACATATACTTTAATGATGATGAACTGGAGTCTGATGATGATGATTTGAGTGCATTGAATGTTGATGAGGAAGATATAGGCAGCTATCCTACATTCAATCCTGAGGTTGATTTCAAGGGTAAGATCAATTTGTCTTTAGGCCTTAAGTTTCCTTCGACATATGTCTTTAGAAAAGCATTAAGGTACCATGCTATTGAATGTGGTTACAATTATTATTACCTGCATTATGGTAGAAGTAGGATAAGTGTGTATTGCTACAATAAATGCGATTGCATGAAATCGAAAGCTAGAATTGTGAACTGTGTTTGTGGGAAGGATAAGAAGTGTTATTTTAAGGTTCATACTGTGAAGTTGAAAGATGAGGAGACACTTCAAATAAGGAGTTATTTTCCCGAGCACACTTGTGGTCACCAACACCAAAATAACAAAGTCACTGCTTTGTATTTAGCTGAGAAATATATAGAGGATTGGAGGGAAAATCCAAATTGGGAATTAAAGGCATTTTAGAAACGGGTTAACAGAGAGTTAGGTTGTGAAGTGAAGTATTCTAAGTGTTATATGGCTAAAAGAATTGCTAAGAAAATGATAGTTGGTGATGCTAGTGAAGAGTATAGCAGGGTGTGGGATTATGCGGAAGCAATAAGGAGGTTTAACCCAGGAAGCACTGCAATCGTGAAATGCATTGGAATGGACACACCTCCACCCTTGTTTCAAAGGATGTATATATGTTTGCCAGCATGTAAGGAGGGTTTTGTTGCTGGCTGTAGGCCTATTATAGGTGTTGATGGGGCACATTTGAAGGGACAATTCCCTGGGGTTTTGCTGACTGCTGTAGGTAAGGATGGGAACAATAACATCTTCCCTATTGCATGTGCTGTGGTCGAAACAGAAAACATAGAAACTTGGACTTGGTTTCTAAATCTCCTCGTAGAAGACCTAAAGTCGGTTAGTCCATCGAGTAGTTGGGTACAAGCAGGATGTGAAGATTTTACCTTCATGAGCGATAGGCAAAAGGTATGAACGTAATTACTTGTTAACACATATCTTGTTTCAATTGTAACTAATTTTATAACCCTAATACTAATTTGTGGACAATGTAGGGTTTGATTGAAGCTTTGAACTCAGTGATTCGTGAAACTGAAATTAGGTTCTGCTGTAGGCATATATGGGCTAACTTCAAGATCAAGTTCCCTAGAGAGTTGTACAAACATCACTTTTGGAAAGCAGCAAGAGCTTACAACAAGGTATGGAATCAAGTATACAATTAAATATTTCTGTTGAAGCATATGAATATCTAGCTGCTATTCCTTTTACATAATTAGTAACAATTTACCTTTTACAGTTTCATTTTGATAGAGAAATGAATGAAATAAAGAATATTTCTGTTGAAGCATATGAATATCTAGCTGCTATTCCTGCTAAACACTAGTCTAAGCATGCTTTTTCTAGTAGGAGTAAGTCTGGGATGTTGTTAAATAATTGTTGTGAGTCATTCAATAATGTGTTGGTAATGTAGACTCAATTAGGAACGGGAACAGCAACAAGAGGGGGGGGGGGGGGGGGGGGGGGGGGGTGAATTGTTGTTGTTACTAGTTTAAGCATTTTTGCCCTGTTTTTGCGGAATTGAATAAAATAAATAAAGTTTAAACTTAGAGTGAAATAATTAAAAGAGACAAACGATTTTTACGTGGAAACCTTCTAGGCCTAAATAGAAGGAAAAACCACGACCCCACGGGATTTCTAAATTCTCCACTATGTTTAAGGCAACTCGTTACAATTACATTAAACATCTTACTTCACTCGAAGCGCATCAACTAGGCCAACTCTTCTCTCTTAAATTGCTTCACTCAAAGCAACAAACTTAGCTTCACTAAAAGCTAATTCTCACCACTAGCTTCACTAGAAGCTTTCTTCTTAGCTTTACTCAAAGCTAATCTCTTCTCTAGCTTCATTAAAAGCTATCTAATTTCCCCCTTAGACTCACCCGAGTCTAATTACAAATTCTCTCAAAAACCCTTACAAAAAGGATAAAAATTCTCTAAAAATAAAATCAATATTATAAATTAATTGGCATTTTTAAAACAAAATTTTCTTGTAAAAATTCTCCCATAATTACGTATGATTTAATGGCTCATACTAAGGCGAGTTTTGAAGAATAACCGAGTCCACTATTTATAGAGCTAAAGTTCCTAATAAAAAGGAATATTCCAACCCATTATTCCCTATCAAAAGATCATGGGAGTAATGTGGATTTTAATAACCAAGTCTTCCTACGGTTAATCTAAAAATAGGCATTTAAAGTTGACCAATTCAAGCCCACTGTTATTTAGCAATAACCGCTGTTCCCTAATAATAGGTTCTGTTCCCTTTAAGGCAGCAGTTTTACAAACAGCTGTTCCTGTTCCAGTACTAATTGCTGGAACGTGTTTGCTATAAATAGAAACGGTTATACTGATTGGGAATGATTACTTGCTAACTTTTAGGAATAAAGACGGTTTAGAATGATAGCTAAGACCCATTCAACAACAACTAATTCTATTTTTAGTAAATCCACTATTTACTAAAAATAGATCCTAAAATAAAGGATCTTTATTTAGAGGCTCATACGTAAAGTAATTTTTAGAAAACTTTTTGCCAATTAATTATAATAACTAATAAATGCAACAAATCAACTTTATTTAATACATTAACTAAAAATAATAATTATAAATAAATAACCAGAATTTCCAGTTAACGTAGGCTGACTCCAGTTCAGGAACAGTGCGCTGTTTCCAGAATCCAGTTTTGCTAGAACATCCAACTTAGGAACAGTAGACCTGCTGTCTCCATTTTACATCCCAAGCGATATAGTTCTTCTAACATCTTTCGGATCCTTTTGACACGTACATTTCCATGAACTAAGCCACAGGTACTATCAACGATCACAATTAATCGGATATCGACCTGCACACAATCTCTAAACACATATTTGCTTAAGTGTAGTCATCATCAAAACTCAAGAGGTCCAACAGGTAGAAAGTAAGGGGGAAGCCCATAATTTCTCTTATGGAGTGGATTAGGAGATATGTGATGCAAAGAAGTGCATCCAAAAGAGAAGGGTTGAGTAACTTTAAAGGTGTGTTGATGCTAGCTATCACCAAAATGATTAAAAAAAATTCAAAGGAAATATATGGTTTGAGGGTAATCCCAGTGGATGTATCTGAGTTTGAGGTGGATGATGATGAAGAATCTTACGTTGTAAACTTGACCAATAAGACTTGCCTTTGTGGAAGCTAGAATCTTCTTGGGATCCCTTGTAAACATGCCATGGCTTGTATTGTTATTAGAAAATTAGATGCCAGTGAATTTGTCCATGATGCGTATCTTGTAGAAACGTATGCAAAGACGTATGCTCCAAAGTTTTATGGTATGCCAGGACACAAAATGTGGCCGACAACCACTTTAGCCAAACCTCTTTCTCCACCATTTCGAAAGATGCCTGGAAGGCGTAAAATGAGGAAAAGAAAAGAGGAAACTGATGAAGGTAAAGGAGGTAAGAAGCCTGTAACTGCTGTTCGAGAATTCAAGCAACGAAGATGTGGTAATTGTGGTGACTTAGGTCACTACAAAAAAGGATGCAAGAATCCAGCCAAACCACAACCAACAAAGATGAAGTCAAAGGGTGGAAGGCTTAAAATGGGATCTTCTTCTACTCAACAGTCCACACCAAATGATGTTCCTTGCTCCAGTAGTCAACAACAAACGCAAAGTGCAACAGCAGCATCTACTTCATGTATAATGGATCAACAAAGTCAAATATAGAGCTGTATAAGTAAATTGAAGTTGAATGTAATGTGTTGATTTAATGTAAGACATATATTAGTATAAGTTTATGAACTGAGAATGTACTACATGTAAGCAAATCAGTATATGAACTGAGAATGTACTTTGTTTCATTGACTTACTATCTTGAATTAAGTAAATTTGTCAATTGCAGTAAACTTAATGTGTTTTGAGAAGTAGTCACTGTGTGCAACATTCTCGATATGACTACTGAAAATTTGATCTGTGATGATTTCAGTTACTGTGATGAATTGTGTTCATCTTGATTGTGTGCAGCAGTAACTTATGCAACAGTAGTTGATTAGTCATTACTTTAGGTACTGCACAGTGAAGTATTTGCAGTTTATCAGTGCAGCATTGCATACACAAGTGTTCTGAATGAGTAAGTTCATCAGTGTTTTGTACATGTGTTGTGCATTGTGTTGTGCAGCATGTAGTTGCTGTATGTAAGCAAATTGCTGTATGTTGTATGGGTTAAGTTCAATTGAACCAAGCAATATGTAAATTGCTGTATGCAACTGAGCCATCTAATGTACATTGCTATTGAGCCATCTGATTTCCAAACACAGCAAACAACAAACAACAAATGAGCCATCTAATTTTCATACACAAAGACAGCATTATTACATAGCTACTGAAGTTGATAAGCGTTGAAAATCAGTTTTGAATCAGTTTTGAGTATGCTGAAGTTAATTGGTAATGCAGTATTACATAGAGATTAAATCAGTGCTGAAAGTCAGTGCTGCAAATCAGTTCATCAGTGCAGCAAGCATTAGTGCAAGTTGCTTAGTCTTGAATCAGTGCTGAAATACAGATTTGAAACACATTGATAAGGCTACTGATGTTGATCACTGCAAGCAGTATGTATACTGATGTTATTGAAAACATCAACCAAATAACAAACAGCAAACAACAATACCAAAAGAGAAATCAGATAGCCAAAATAAAAAGACATTTCATTCATTATAATCATTTTTACAAAAGATATCATCCTTCCATTGCATATTGAAATCACTAACACAAATTCTTAAATAGGTCATAACTTTCATTTACTAGCCGTGATTAAAACAACCAACACCATCAAAAAACAAAAGAAAAACCCTAATACAAAGCTTGTAATCTGATTTCCATGCTTCATCTCATTCATCCATTTCTTCTTAATCCTTTTAATTTCTGAAAGTGCTTGTTCCTTTTTATGTTCCAAGCAACAAACCTTTGATGTCAAAATCTTGATTTCGGTTGCTAATTGTCGCTTGTCCTCCACAAGGTTGTTAGTGACTTCTCTTTGCCAAACAGTCATTTCAGGTTCATCAACCCATTTAAACTTTTTGCATCCCTTCCAATTTGTATCAGGATCATAAAAAACGCAAGTCTTAAACCTTCTTCCTGGATTTTCCTTGGTCCATGAAACCCTCCTTGCAAAGGGAACTCTACACCCACATTTTTCAGGTATCGAATTTTGGGTTGAAGAAGAAGAAGACATTACTAATTACTTGGAAAAAATTGGGTTCTTTGAATGATTTAGGGATTGTAAATCAAGGGATTGAAAGAAAGAAGGAAGAAAGACCAATTACAGGAATAATTTAGGGTTTTTCGAATGAAGAAGGAGGAGCAAATGCATTGAAGAGTCTGAAATGAAGAAGGAAAGGATTATAAGCTCACGTGACTATTACGTGATAGTCAACGGTTAATTTACACAGTCAAAACGCTAAAAACCGTTATAAGATAGTCTTTTGCAAAGAAATGTATTATATAAGGTAGTTTTTTGCAAAAAATTTTAAATAAGGTAGTTTTTTGCAAATAAAGGTACAGAATAGATAGTTTATTATAATTTTCTCTAATAATAATAGTATTAGAGTGAGAGCTATTTTTGGGTTTGGGAATAATTTTTTTTTTCCTTCTTTTCTTATTAATGAAAATTTTGCATTTTAAAAACCTTTTAATTGCCTCCTGTCTTCCTTCTCACGCCATTTCTTCTGAAAATGGCTGATTTATTGTTGAATTTCTTCAATAACATGAGCAACCTTTTCCCCATTTAGTTGTTAAATTTCTAATCTCATCCAGATCCAGTTTTGCTCGGTTCTTGGCTCTCAAACAAGCAACAATAGCCGTGTACAACCCTTTGTCCCCGAAAGCCGACCCTACAACACCTCTTTGCCTGATACGTTAAACAAGCAGCGCCTACACCACCGGTCAGCCTTCGTTACGGTCGAAAGAAGAAGGCTGCCAGTCTTCTGTTTTGTGAAACGCATGCAACCTAGCACTTTTCCATTCCCTGATTTTCTTTGAGAAGCATGTAAGATTTGGTTTTCATTATTTTTTGGTACTTGGCAGCAGTTTCTGAAGGTACTAGTTACCTTCTTTTGTTATTATCTTTGTATTCATATTTCTTTTTCTTTATATATTTTATTTTCCTTGTTTTCCTAACAAATCATGCTTGATTCTTTATCTTTTGTTTTCATATATTGTTATACATAAACATCCTTCTTTCTTAAGTTTTTTTTATTACCTTGTTCACCTCAAGATTTATTTCTACATAAGATATATTAATTTACCTACAGATTAAGTGTGTATAGCCGTCCTGTTAGAGAAGATGAATTTTGGATTATTTGATATCAAATTGATGCTTATTGAAATTACGGGTTTGTTGAGGAAATTTTTGCCATTGATAAAATAGTAGGTAATGTGATATTCTTGTTTGGACTATTTCTTTTGAGAATTATTGATATGGGTATAAATAGAATGATGATTGTTGGGTAAGAATGTGGATAATATGAATTGGACTAGGTTAGCATATGAACAATTTCAATGGTTTGAAAGTCTAAAATAGAGACTTGGTTAAATTATAGTTCTAGCAGGAGACGTAATAAGTTATATATTAGTATAGGAGTATCAAGCGCTCTTTAGTGATACTGTGACCTTGTTATGCTCCAGGAGACGAGATCATCGAAGAACCCTTCTAGGTGATATCGTGATTTGGATTCGACTCTTTGAGGCATTTTTTGTGGTTAGTAATTTTTTGCTGTGAGTAGTAGCAGTCTTTTAGGTCTGGCCAGACTTAAATTTTGAAAACCCGATTCTTATTTGTCGCCACCCTTTTCATTTTATCGCCACCCCTCTTAATGAAATTACGAATTTGCCCCTGATCTTTTAAAAATTTACAAATTTGCCATTGAGTTAATAACTTTTCATTTTCATTTTTTTTAAATTTTTTTAATTATTCTTATTTATATTATTATTATTATTATTATTATTACGGTTATTATTATTATTATAACGGTTATTATTATTACGGTTATTAATAATAATAATAATAATAATAATAATAATAATAATAAAATTAATAATAAAAATAATAATAATAAAAAAAATTAAAAAAAAAATACCAGTCGCACAAAACGTGCGACTGACAGTCGCACAAACCAGTCGCACGTTTTGTGCGACTTGTATTTTTTTTTTTATTATTATTATTATTAATATTGTGGTTGTTATTATTATTATTATTAAATTATTATTTTTTTTAATTATTATTGTTATAATTCATGTAAGAAAGAAAGCGTAAAATTTTATTATTAAAGGAAACCCAAAATACAAATATTGGCTAGATTATAGAAATTAGGAGTTTATAAATTACTCCAATACAGAAAACCTTAGCCAAAACAAATTTTTTTGGGATGATGCAAAACTAATGCCCAAGACTCCTTTTATAAGGAGAAGAATAACAAGCCTTTGTTATTCTTCCGATGTGGGATAATGATAAACATTAATCTTCCAATGTGGGATAATGAAAAACATTAATCTTTCAATGTGGGATAATGACAAACATCAATCTTCCAATGTGGGATTCAAGACATAACCTTACATTGGAAGATTGATGTTTGTCATTATCCCACATTGGAAGATTAATGTTTTTCATTATCCCACATTGGAAGATTAATGTTTATCATTATCCCACATCGGAAGAATAACAAAGGCTTGTTATTCTTCTCCTTATAAAAGGAGTCTTGGGCATTAGTTTTGCATTATCCCAAAAAAATCTGTTTTGGCTAAGGTTTTATGTATTAGAGTAATTTATAAACTCTTATTTTCTATAATCTAGCCAATATTTGTATTTTGGGTTTCTTCTAGTAATAAAATTTTTCTCTCCTCTGCATGTGGATTTATTCGACACATTGTCGGTGAACCACGTAAATTCTGTGTGTTTTGTGTTTGTCAATTTTTATGCTTCCTTTCTTACATCAATTATAACAATAATAATTAAAACAAAAATAATAATTTAATAATAATAATAATAACAACAACAATATTAATAATAATAATAATAATAATAATAATAATAATAACCGTAATAATAATAATAATAATAATAAAATTAATAATAATAAAAAAAAAAATATCAGTCGCACAAAACGTGCGACTGCTTTGTGCGACTGTCAGTCGCACGTTTTGTGCGACTGTCAGTTGCACGTTTTGTGCGACTGTCAGTCGCACGTTTTGTGCGACTGTCAGTCGCACGTTTTGTGCGACTGATATTTTTTTTTAATTTTTTTTATTATTATTATTCTTATTATTAATGTTATTATTATTATTATTATTATTATTATTAATAACCGTAATAATAATAACCGTTATAATAATAATAATAACCGTAATAATAATAATAATAATAATAACCGTAATAATAATAATAATAATAATAATAATAACTATGATAATAATAATAACAAAAATAATATAAATAAAAATAATTAAAAAAAATTAAAAAAAAATGAAAATGAAAATTTATTAACTCAATGACAAATTTGTAAATTTTTAAAAATCAGGGGCAAATTCGTAATTTCATTATGAGGGAGGGTGGCGATAAAATGAAAAGGGTGGCGACAAATAATAATGCCCTTTTGAAAATTGTTTTATTAAAGTTTGTGAAATTTATATTGTTGATCAAGTTGTTATGAATGATTACGCTGATATTGATATGGTTAATGGATCGGGCTTACGAGCTGGTCATTGAGGGAGTAGAGAGGGAAAATCTCCCTTACTCCCTATTTTGAGGTGAATTGTCATTCAAATATTGACTAGCCTCAATGGATGTTCCTTTCAACTAGACTTCCTATGCACACATAGATTTAGGAAACTGATATTGCTTTTAAACTTCTTTTTGAATTACTATGTTTTGTTGTTCTGGATTGTTATTTCTCATATAGTTAATTTAATCTCATGTTATTTCCATCTTTTAGTTGTTTACAGATCGGATCCGATCGAGAACGATGGGTTAGCGAAGTTGATTAGAGTTCCGATCGGATCCGGTCGGAAACGATGGGTTAGCGGAGTTGATTAGAGTTCCAAGGATGTTATATTAAGCTGAGCACGTGGGAATTCGTAGTTTTGTATTAGGTTTATGATAAACGTATATTAAACTTGGTTGTGTTAAGTCGGGTTGTTACACTTTGCTCCGTGGGTTGGATCGTTGAACAACTAACAATTGATATTAAAAATTGTACCATAATCAACAAAAATTATTACCAAAACAATTGATATTAAAAATTGTACCATAAATAAGAATGAACAAAAATTATTACCTTTGCTTTAATCTCAAAAGCGCACGAAATCTATCAAAACAGTCTTAAAACACGATTTCTTTACATTTTTTGCAAGGTAGAGAAATATCAATTTATTTATTTTGAAAGTTTTTACAATGCGATCGAACGATACGATTGGGCCTTTGTTTTTATTTCTAAACTATGCTAGCTACTAAAAACCAAATCTTACAGAAATGCACACGATCATGTACCTTTATTAACTAATTAATAATACATTTATACTAAATTAGTAATAATTCCTGGAAAAAGCTTCACATTGTGCACTAATACCACATCTCTGAGGCAAATGCATGGCCTTCTTAAGTACAACCCTCCCCATTTGCCTTCCTTCTCCCCTTTTCATCATGATTTCCGTCTCCTCCTCGGCCATGCTTTTGACCGCCTCGCACACGCAATTCTCATCCATTTCTTGAAGCATCTCACAACATTCCCTTAAACAACATGCTTGGTTCCCTGAATTTGGGAACATCAGCATGTTCATTTCACTCCTTAGGTAGTTCTTGCAGTGATCTATTTTCTCCCATTGGAGCTGTCGCTCGCACTGTGAGCTTAGCTGCCCTTTGTTCGATGTAGCGCCGGCGGGTTTGAAGGTGGAGATGAGGAGGTAAGTAGCTATGGCTGCTAGGAGGAGCTGGAGATTTTTGGCTGCCATTGATGCCTTTTATTGTTTTCTCTGGATGGATTGTTTATTTTGATGGTTTTTGTTTTAGGATTTGTGTTTGGAGAAGTGGTGATCATGGGTTATTTGTAGAGTTTGTAGATCTATTTGCATGTTAAGTACGTGTGGCTCATGAAGCTATTTTTTTGGGTCATATATGGTGTTTTGGTGTGGTGTAGAAGTGCATGTTGAGATAGTTTACACGTTAAGGATTATTACGCACGCATATTTGATTATTTGTCATTTGAAGTTATTAAGTTGAATTGGACTTATTGCTAATGTCAGTATATAATCAGGAAAATACAAGGTACACACTATATAAGCCATGGAGATACTATCTCAAAACCATATAACAATGGGTTGAAGAGTTCTAATGATTATAAAGTGTCACTACATCTTTAATATATCGATGTGGGACAAGCCATCTCAACAGAATAATGTTTAATTTTGTGTTCGGCAACTTGCCACATGACTGATTTTAAAAGGTCAGAAAGGTAATGAAAAATTGGTGTCTTTTTGTTCTTTTCATATTTGTAATATAGGTGAAATATAGTGAAGAAGAAAATTAAATTGGAGAATAAGACAAAAAATAAGTAAATAATAGAAATTATTAAGTGCTAATCAAGAGAATAAATTTGTTGATGAGATTGAAAGAAAAAGAGTGATACCATTTCTAAAAAAGTAATGGCGTAAATCAAGTGACAAACTAAAATAAAAAATGGTGCAAATAGATGATATTATGAATATGATTATGTTTGTTTTATTTATCTAATTTATTATTATTTTAAAAGATGATATTAAAGGATGATAAAAAACCATAAAGAAAAATACACACTTTTGGGAGCTCCGCTCTATTACCCCATGGGATAAAACTAATACTTATTTTAATTACCACAATTTAATATTAATAATTAATTACCTATATAACGTTTAATGATATATACTGTATACTATGGTAAATGACTAAACGAGTTATTTTGGTAAAGTTTTAGATGTGACTCAAATACAATTAATGATTAACCATATTCGAGGTAATCTGTTGGACTCATCAGTTGTAAAACATTAGGAGCTCATATAGATCATATTTTGGACACCTTACTAAATGACTCATACTTATTTAGAATAGTTTGATGTTGACTCAAATACATTTTCTTACTGTTGACGTTTTCTCTAAGAGACGCATTAGATATATAGGCTAAATAGTCCTTTAGAGCCGCATTAGATATATCGGCTAAATAGTCCAATTAATACGAACTTCTTGTTTTGAGGTCGTCTTTTAAAAGAGTCTCAGCTGTTTGATGTGGGACTTGGAAGTACACTTAACATCCCTCCACAATACCAAACCCATCCCTCCACAATACCAAACCAAGGGCCATATCATTCGTGACCTTGACCACTATATGTTGCTTAATTATCTTGTTTTGTGCTTAATTATCTTGTTCTAGTACTGAGCCTGAATACCATGGTGGAATACCATGGTGGCCAATATTATAGCCTAAGACTCGTTAGCTACGCATTCTTACTAGAGCTTATTAATTGTTTACTGCCCAATTTATAAAGTAAATTTAGCATACTGTGATAATATACCAACACATTAATTTATATGTGTAAAATAAAATCGATTCGTGCTCTACTTATAATATTATCTCACTTTGTATTACTTTCAAACTTTATATATATATATATATATATATATATATAGTCTTGAATAATAGAAACGAACACTATATATCGGAATGATGGAGCCAAGTTTTATTTAATCATCATATAAAGCTCATCAAAGCATGCATCCGATTACAACAACCATAAAGCTTAAAGGAAAGCAACATTAAAGCACACGACGATGTGCTCTAAAATCATCCATTACTTATTATCCCTTCAACAACACGACTTTGCTAATTTAACTAAACAAGATTAAAACTTCAGCTATCCAGCGTATGTTTTATTCGATCTTCTTCCTGCTGATAGTACGTACTTATAATGATCCTGCAGATGCTGCCCATGAAGCGCACTTACACGACCGGAATGCCTCTGTAGCCCCGCATGGGACACCTACTCTGCATGGTGCCACACATCATGGGCAACTTCATGGCTTGCTCCATCATCTCACCACGCTCACTCTTCTCCATTTGCTGCACCATTTTCTTCATGGCTTCACACTGACATTCCCTATCCATCATTCTTAGTTCATTGCAACACTGATTGAAGTATCCCCTTCCTTGGTTTGGCCTCATACCCATCATTTCTTCCATCATGTACTCCTCACAATGGTTAGGCCACTGACTCTGTAACTGACGGTCACATTTGCCCCGGTGAAATATCGGGATCGGGTTTGAATCATCGTTGATTTCGACCTCGGTTGTTATGATGGTGGCCTGAGTTATCACTACCATGGCTGCCATTGCAGCTGCCAGGATCATAAACTTAATTCCTGCCATTGAAAAATTGGACCTTTTTTTGGTGGGTTTGTTTAAATTGTTGATTGGATTGAGTTGTTGGATATTCTGATCAATGAATTGAATTAATTTATAGGGGTTTAAAGGCGATTGCATGGCGGTTACGTGGTCGGTGATGATGAGCATCAGAGCTAGTAAGCTAGAAAAGCTTGGGTTGTTGGATTTTTTTACATAAAGATATGGACATATGGTGTTTATAATGCATGTAGATTTAGTCCTTTTCTGTGTGGTGTTTGCATGCTAATTACGTGGCTTTTGATTTAATTTCGAATTTTGATATGAATGTCGTTTTTGGATGTGAGTGTTGAGATGGTTTACACGTTCAAATATATAAGCACGATGAATTAAAGATAATGTATATATTTTATGAGTTATTATTAAAGCTCTTCTTTTTATTGTATGTGGTTATGGGATGATATCTACTTAATTTATGATCAAAATGTGTGCATATTTTGTTTTTTCGGTCATATGATGACATTGATGATAATTATAGCTCAATGTAACGCGAAATCTGTTAGGATTATTGGTGACTTGGTTCACCAAGTAATCAAAACATGATTGTTGAGAGTCTTATTCATCCATGTTAGTGTAGTTAGAAGAGAACATAAATACACATTTGTGATTGGTTGTATAGGAAAGTATATTGTACTAATGATAGTGGGGGCTTGGGATATATGCATAGTTTGGGTGTGCATTGCATCCCATTTAGACGTAGTGCAAGCCTGCAAGGTGGAAGAGCAGTGATGATCGGACTAAGGAACACGTTGCTTGCAACGAAGGACCAAACAACTGCTAACAAGACCTGTGCTCGGATGAGCGGCTGAGTGCTCAAACAAGCACAGGGTCGAGCCAACTCTCTGCTTGTGCTTGTCAGTTTGTTGTCGTGACTTGCTGCTGCCCTTTTGAAGCCTTAAGTCTCTATATACCTTTTCGTATCCTTGGTAAATGTTGCACTAAAGTCTCATTTGTAAGAGCAACCTTCTCGCTTAGCTTTCTTCCTTATCAGCTCATCTCTTCCTTACACTTAACCTCCATTGTAATTTCTATCAAGTTTTGTAACTCTCCTTCAAACATATAATATTATCATATGTTAGAATGATGGATGTAAGCCCTTTGATTGGTGAACCACCTTAAAATTTTTGTCTCGTTTATTTCTTTATTATTATCATTAATGATTAACTTGCAGAATTAGTTTCTATATTAAGACACAACATAAATATCCATCATCAGGGGGCAAATTTTAAAGGGGCACCTCTGGTACGTGCCCTGGGGACAATAATAAAAAAACAAAAATTACGATGTTGGGGAAGGAAACCCGCGACGCGACTGTTCATTTCTCAATTGCAAACAACACGACAAGCAGAGAAAACCACAAAACCCTAAAAGCTTGTGCCCAAATTTCAACATTCTTACTTAGCATCGGTTCACTTCTAGCTCGCTATTAAGCGAATAAACTTAGGCTCCGACACATAGACGCTTATTGAGGAATTAAAATTCTCGAAGCGTATTTTGAGATTTTCTTAAAAAAAATAAGTTTATTTTTTTTCAATTTCCCAACCATGTATCTAGCCCATTGTACAGGCCTAGTATGCACCTTTTTGGTAGAGAACTAGCTGCTGTAGTTTGATGTTGTGGAAGACAGGGAGAATAACAAGTTTAATGTTATGATTAGAGTTGTGCGATGGGTTGAGGGTTTATTGGGGTTCGAATCCAATCCTTAAATATGCAGAATTTAAACAAATTAAATCTTAAATGAGCTGAACTTTAAACAAATCATTTATTTATGTAAATAAAATGAGCACAAAAAGGACTATGTAGATTCTTAACTATTTCTTGCAAATAAATTACTTTAAATTTATAATAGTCAATAATTTAATTACACTTAACAAAAATAAGTAACAAATTTATTAAGTAATACACTCAATAGAACATGCCTATTTTAGTGATAATTTTAACGAATAAAATTAAAAATAGACAAGCCGAGTTGAAACGGATCAAGAGAACCAACCTATTTAAGCTCATTTTATTTTTTATATAAGTTCATCCCAATTCAGTGCATTTTTATGTGAGCCCTATCTAACTCATTGCACAAGTCTAATTACGAAAGTGATTATGATATTCTTTGATAGAATAGCTTTCACATAGTATGGTTTCAAAGTAAAATTATTCAAATATATTGTAAACTAAATCAGTTCAAACCGAATAATAATTAATTCAGATTTTTTATAATTTTGCTCAAGATTTCAAAGCTAAAATATTTGATTTGATACATTACATAAAAAAATTTAGGAAAAATTATCTAGAATAACTCAACCTATTCATGATTTTTCCACAATAATCTAATTTATTAATTAACCATGAATAATACCATCTTTGAGAAGTATTTTCCTAAAGTGAACCCAATCATCATTTTCAATTTACTTTTTTAGTAAATTTCCTACTATAATTTACTCTAGGCAAATATTCCTAAAATTTAAATTATTTAAGATTAACCAATAAGTGGAATTATTGTATGAAAATCATAAAAATGTTAAATTATCCTGAGCACTTTTTCCAAAAATTGAAGTTAAATAAATCTTCGTTATAGAAGACTAAAGAATACTACTAACAATATAGTCATATGTTCTTATAATATATAACAAAATAAGGCTTTACTAAAAATTTATTCAATGTAGTCATCTCCACTTATACGATGATTTTCATTTATTAAATTTACTATTTTGGTTTTGTAATTCATTTTGTTATTGGATAAAATTTAGTTTAGATTGAACCAAAAATGCATTTAACGTCAAACAAGTAGCAGAAACAAGCACAACTTTCATCATTATATCATAATAATATTGACTATTACTGTCAAACACAGCCACATCAGTCTCATATTCCATGTGCTGCTGCTCTGCATCGCACAGCAACAGAAAACACTACTAAAACTAAACACATATGCCAATAAACAGATTTATTGTAATGCACACTAAACATATGCTAGGAACCAGAGTTATTATATTAGAGGAGTCCGCAACTTCGCTATCATAGATTAGAGGTATGACGCAGAACAAGCACGCACACAGATCTAGAGTTGTAGCACCTCAAAAACCATGAATCTTGATGTGCTCCTTCTTCACAATACCAGCCTGTTGACAAACAAAATCCGGATGATTTATCCTACTAACGTATTATTGTATATTATAGCAATCTAGAGAATACAGTAGAAAGCAAAATGTACCTGAACCAAGAAGGTAGACACATTCTTTCGCTGATCACCTTGCAATTGAATCACCTGGCCTAGTTCTGGATCCTGAACCACAGTACCATTACAGCAAAACTCCTTCTTAAGGTCTTTTAATATCTTGTTATAGCTAAATTCTTTCTTCAATCCTTGTACTGTTGTTAGGCTCTTTCTACCATTCCTCTGTTGTACACGGATGTGCACATAATCTTTTGACCCAGCACCAGAGTTCTCAGCATTTGCATCAGCAAAAGGATCTGAAAAATTGATTATAGAAAGATTGAGATAGGTAGACAAAGAGAATCTATAATGAATGGCAAATCGAACCACCCTTCATGTCGCTCCGCCAAAAGGTGGTTTATTTTCCACCAAAACAGGGTGAAAAAGCTTCACTAAATACAAGGACTCCAGCCTATTAGTTATTCCCAAAGAGGGGTTTTTATTTGTCACGAAAATACATTTTCATAACAGATTCAAGTAAATCTAAAACTCAAAGACTGATAAGACTCCATTTTGAAATTCTCTAAAATATTACAAGAACATAGCCAAAAGTTTGAACTTCTAGTGCTTATACACTAACAATATCACTTCCCATATCCATATTAACAGAAACACAAATCATAATTAATTCGGTAAACTTACCAAAAGCAGCAGGAATCTGAATGTCAAGATCAGACATGAAAACTAGGGTTTGGATAACGATCTGCAGACCGGATAGTTGAAGCTAATAATATAAACTGCTCAGACCTACCAAAAATTAAAAAAAAACTCATAAAAAAGGCACAAAGTATAAATAAAAACCCATCCAGTATCACTTATAATTTACTTCCAGCATGTGCTGTGAGCCTGTGACTGAGACGATAATCAAATACAACAAATAACCCCCCAATTCGTAAAAAAGATTCAAGATGGACGAAGATGATATAATAATGCATCTAAACAATTCTTAAATAGCCTTCTTTCTGGTAAAATTTGGAGGACATAAAGTACAATCATTCAAGAACAAATCATATCATAATTGAAAAAGATTGACATTATATCAGCTGTAATAAACCGTAAGACATTGATGTATTGAAAACCTCGATAAGCATCTTGGACCAGTAGCCCTTTGCCTTCTACAGCAGAACATAAAACAAAAATATGGACAGATTACGCTCACTTTGCCTTTTACCAAGAATTTGAGAACAGAGCAAAAACTCTACAAGTAAAGAAAGCATCAAAACACTTATAAGCTACAATCTTGAGCAATTTTAGAAGCCAAGACAACCAAACACTCTAATCCAAGAAAAACCAACCAACAAACGACACATGTAAGATAGTCCCCTCACTCATGCTGCATAACTTAAACAGTGAGCTGCCATGGAGTCTAAAAAGTTTTGCTGTCTGCCCATCACACAACGTGTGCCACGATTTAAACCTCTCCCGTGGAATACCACGCCACCCCTCACTAAAGAGGGAAGCGCTCGGCCTTGGGCGAAATTATATATTCTTTCCAGCACAAGTAAGATGAAAAAAAAAATGCAAAATTCATTCCTTAACCCTCCATGTATTCTCAACCCTTGATCAGACCATGCCACCATGGAAAAGATCTTGTTCACCCATCTCTCCCACCAAAACAATTTCTCATCTCCTAAAACATTCCGCAAAAAACAAAAATAAACAAACTTACACGAAACTGAATTCAACAGAAAAATGTTCAAAAAACAAATAATTTATACCAATTACAAGACAAAAAGGAACACAGAAGCAATTGCTCAAATAATCTGGTAAAAATATCTCCCAAGGTCATAACACACCAGAAGAGAAGAAATATATACCAGGGTTTAATAAGAAGATGAGATCATACACCCAAAAGTCTAGATCAACACCACAAACAAAATAATCGATCAGCAAAAAGGAGTGGGAAATAAGTAAGAATATCAAACCCTAATCTGTTGAATTCATCAATCATACAAATCAACAATATTTGTATAATTATAGATCGAGAAAAATAACAGAACGTAACCAATCAATCCAGAAAAGAAAAAACAAAAACAAACGAAAATCACCACGAAATTTGAAAAAAGTGAAAACAGACCTTGATATGATACAAAATCAAACACAAAAAATGAAACAGGACGAAAATTTGACGCAAAAGAAGCAAAGATAAGGGTGAATAAACAGAAAATACAATCTAATCTAAAGAAAGAAAAGAGAGATACCTGATCCGATAAAAGAGGGAACAGAGAAGTATGAACCCTAGATCGGATAAGTCTGAGCAAAGCTAATGAATGTTAAGGTGAGAGAGAGTTGAGGATTATATAAACCGACAATTGATATTGGGGTGATGAGTTGGAGCTTTTATGTGTTAGGTCGGTTTCCAGTATCACTAATGGGTGTTGGGCCATAAAAGTCTGTCCAGCCCATTAGTTTTCTTTAATGAAGTTCGTTCTTGGTTTGGCCCCATTTTGAGCTTTGTGAAAATTTGAAATACATAAGAGAAAAAATAAAATAAATTAATAAAATAAATTAAATTTTAAACTTATTCTAAAAGTAAGTGTGATATTCCCAAATTTGAGGTTTGGGGATGTTCGCAGTTAGTAACTGCGAACAGGTTAAAAAAGACAAAATAGCTGTTCGCAGTTAGTAATTGCGAATAGCTATTTGACCTGTTTTGACCTGTTCGCAGTTAGTAACTGCGAACAGCATGCTGCACAAAAACAGGTCAAAATAGCTGTTCGCAGTTAGTAACTGCGAACAACTCCAAATCTCAGGTTTGGGAATTTCACGCTTACTTTTTGGAATAAGTTTAAAACTTAGTTTATTTTGTTAATTTTTTATATTTTTCTCTTATGTATTTCAAATTTTCGAGCTTTGTTACCAGTGTCGTTCCTGATTATTTTTGGGCTCTAAGCAAAATATAAAAAGGATCCTTATATGAGTAAAGTTTCAATTTTTTTTCTCCAACTATGTATCATGTAATTTTTTTTTCCATCACATTAATGTCAAATAAATGTACAAATTTTAAGACCATATAATGATAAGAGTACTTAACAACAAACTAAATTTTAATAATAAGAATTAATTCAATTTGGGCCCCTTTATAAGATGGACCTTAGGCAGTTGCACATCAAAACTACCCTCAAAAACGATACTGCTTATTATTTCAGTAAATCTCCTATGCAATTGCAGTAGAAAATTTGAAAAGAATAAGTTTATTATCAAAAAAATTATTCAAAATAAGCTTATGAAAATTTTACTTCCTAAAATAAATGCCTTCTTGTTCGAGCCCGAGGTTGGATATATGTATTGTTATTAACAACGAATAAAGAAATTAAACAGAAAAATTATTCGTTGTTACTAACAGCGAATGAAAGGATTTCATAGAGTTGAAAGGGACAAAAAAGCATTGTCTAAAAAACAATAAGAACTGATATTTACAAAAGCATTACAATCACTAAACCCTAGAATAATAGAATCGGAAAATATGAATTAACATCAACAACCCAAATTTAAGTTGAATATCAAGTTAAAATCTAAAATGCCAATAGTTTAACAGAGTTAAATGGAATAATATATGCATATTAATACTTTCCATTACTAATAATGTAGGTTTTTGAATGGCAATTATAGGCAGCTGAAATAACCTTGACAATTAAATAGCGATTGTTGGCAGCTGAAATGACGAAAGCGAAGAAGAAAAGAAGGTTGAAAATTCTGAAATGGCGGTGCAACAATGACGAAGGAAGGTGAAGACTGAAGAAGGTTTGTTTATTATAGCGCAAAATGATGAAATTACCCTTAATGAGGCAAAAAAAACGGGCATTTGATATCAGCCGTTGAATCTCTTCTTACGACTTACATTATGTTGTCACACTTCTCATATAGGGTTGGTTCATTCAATTCCTCTATATATACTTTAGTTTCATTATTTTATGGAAGACTATTGATTTTTAATTGATGGGTTGGTTCTAATTTTTGATGGGTACAAAGTAGAATTTAAAAAATGGATGATTTTTACTTGATCGAGTTCAATTAATCATGGAAAAGATTTGGTTTTTATTGATAAGTTGATCTTAATATTTAATGGGCAGTAACTAGAATTGAAAGATGTATGATATCGTTGTCGCGGTACTCTAATTTCTACTCTATCTGCTCATATTTGCTTAAGTTCAATTATTCATGTGGAAACGTTGCGACAAATAAATAACATGTTATTTTATGAAAATGGATACTTGAAACCTTCAATTTAATGTGTAATGGTCTTTAGGTATGAGGTTTTGTTATAGGTATTTAGTAGTAAATTTGTTATTAGTTATAAATGGGTGTTAGTGATATAGTCTTAATAGTATAAAAGGAGACATGAGGATGTATTAAAGTTTATGAAATAAAATGAAATAAAACATAATTCTTCTCCTCTTCTAAATTTCTTCTTCTCTTCTAAATTTCTTCGTTTTACCCTCTCTTTCCTATTTACATGTTGCTTGAGAATCAATAGCCATAATATTGGTATCAAGAGCCATTCTTCCTTGGCACAAATATTTCTCTTTCATTCTTTTTCTTTCTTTATCCTATTGAAATATCATTTCTTGACATTAAATACTACAATTAAATTGCACACAATCTATTTGTGAAAAGGCATTGCATTGGTTATTTGAGTTCTTGAAGTTTTTTTCCAAACTAGAGATTTCTTTTAGTGGTTGCAAAGATGAGGAGTGATGAGTTCTGCAAAACCATACAATTTGAAAAACCAATTATCCCACAACTTGAAGAAGCCAAACAAAAGAAGGTTATCAAATCTCTTAAAAAACTTTTGAAAGATGAATTTTGATAGTTGGGATAAAGGATTGTGTGAATGGTGTAATGAACCAATTCTTGATCATAATTGCCAACATAGTAGTAATAATTGGAGATTTATTGTAGTATATGACGAAGGAAATGATTATGTGATTACATTAGAGATGTTCATATATCATGCTTGAAATAAATACCATTCAAGCATTACCGACGTGTAATTTAAAAATTGATACACAAGAATCTTTAAATGTTAATCATATGAATTCATGTACAAAAAATAAGTTGGGTTTTAAAGTCTTTGTTCATATGGATGGTGATTTCGCTAATTGTGTGATTTGATGACATGAGTTAGAGCTGTTCAAAAGTGACCCGACTCGAAAACCCGAACCGAAACCGAAAGTAAACCGACCTGAAAATGTGTTCCTTTTTTAGGTTTATCGAACCGACAGTACCCGAACCGGTTGACAACCGAAAATGGGAAACTGAACTGAGCTGTAACCGATTTTTATAACCGACACATAACCGTCAACCAAGATTACCCGAACCTATTAATGACCGACCTGAGTCATATCCGACCCGAATCATGCTCGAAATCAAATTTGATCCGGCTAAAACCGACTTAACCCGAACGAATTTTATATCGAACTGTTGTAGACCTAAACCAATTTTTAACATAGAAGTATGATAGACTCATATTCAATCATCTTATTAGTTAATCTAATAAAGTGTTAGATTTTTTAATAAATTAAATTTTATAAATACATGGTTTCATATATTTAGAGTTAATAATCAATGGTCAAATTTTATTTAACTACTTTTGATCGAATTAAATGAAAATTGATAGAACTTTATAATTTTAATTTCCGGTCAAACAAGTAAAAGTAACAAAGTAATAATGATTACTAATTGATTTGCTTTTTAACTATTTTGCTTTAAGTAAAGGGAATCTTGTCATCAATTAAAAAATGACTAACAACTTAATCTGATATTGATTCGGTTGATAGTAATTAGTAATACGTAGCCGAATTCTTTTTTTTAAAATAAAAACCCGAACCTGAGATCTGTACCCGACAAAACCGAACCATTTAGTAACCGATGACAACCCGAGACCGATTGACACTCGACACGAACTTCAACCGACACCGAACCGATGCTAACACGATAGCTTAAATAACCGATCTCCAACCGAACCGTGACTAACCGACTCGACCCGAGTGTGATTCGTCGTAACGCACAGTCAAAAAATAACCGATTCGAAATACAACCGAATCGAATGATACCCGTCCAAAATCGACCCGATCAACCGAATGAACACCTCTAACATGAGTGAACATGATTTAGTTAAAAATCATGAATGTTTTGTGGCAATTGAACCTGAAATTTTATTTTCAAAATATGGGAAAATTCTTGAAGTTCATTCAATTGAAAGTTCTATTCTCCAAACTAAGAAATTGCTAAGAGAAATTCATCAATAGGTATGTACAAAATGTGAGAGCATTGTGGAAATCGGTACTTTGTCGAGAGCGCAATCATGCTCCAAGAAGCTTAAAAGAAGATGTAAGATGTACAAGAAAAAGAGAATACTTTGGGAAGAATATACTAAAGAGGTGCTTGACCCACATTGGTTGTTAAAAATCAAGAAACACAAAATTTCTATGCATGTTTTTAGTTTTATTCATGAAGTGGTGAATAAGTATAGTAAAATTGCCTTGTTACTTGATCATTATCAACAATCCGAGTCTCAAAATCACAATGTTACTCTTAAAATTCAATTAACTGTTGGGGAAAATGGAAGTATTGTAGCACAATTTTCAACGCAAATGATGTTGCTTGCTCAACTAATAATGAGTTTCAACTCCGGTGCTCGAACTCATTTGTCATGGAATAAGAAAATACCGACATATGTGGATTTTATGTTGACAGGGTCTTATGTTGACAGGGTCTTATGTTAAAAGGATGCAAAATGATAATCTTATTTCATTTCTCACTAATTTGGGCATTTTTTATAGTGTTTAGTTATAGTTAAAAGTTGTCTTGTATTTTGTTTAGATTTCTTAACATAGACTTGAGGACAATTCTTTTGAAGGGGGAAAGTATGTTATAGGTACATTTAGTAGTAAATTTGTAATTAGTTATAATTGGGTGTTAGTGATATAGTCTTAGTAGTATAAAAGGAGACATGAGGATCTATTAGAGTTTATGAAATAAAACAATATTCTTCTCCTCTTCTAAATTTCTTCTCTTCTCCCTCTCTTTCCTATTCTCATGGTTGCTTGAGATTCAACAACCATAACAAGTTTCCTCCAGGCTTACTCCAAATAATGTACCCTTAAGAACAACCTTAACAGCGATTTGGTTAAAATCCTTGGCTGTATCAATGGAGGTTTTGACTTTTGCTAGTAGATACCCTTCGATTCTGGTATCATTGAGACGGTCCCATATTAACACGCACTCCATATATAGGTTATGTTAAAGCAAGTGCCAATATTCATAACAATGACATTAACTTTGAACACTTAATCGAACATGTTTTGTCTTGTACTTTGAAGAGGAATGATAAGGACGTGTTGTATGTAAATGGTTTTAAGGTTTGGAACGATCGATGAGGTGCTTAATGTGAGGCAAATGAGGCTTCACTAAAGGGTGGAACTATGCCTTGAACAAGGCAAAGTATGATATGAAGGTTGCTCGAACAAGGCAACATGAAAATAAAGTCAAAAGTAGGTTGGAGAGGTGTGCTCGTTCAAGGCACATAGTGCAGTGGATTCTGACTGAGTGCTCGTTCGAGCACTTTGCCTAGGATTCTTTTAGAGATGTTTGAGCTACGGTATGGCATTGATAAAGCATAGTATTCCACGTTTAATTGCTATGTTTATTGTTGGTTATTGTCATACTTATTGTGATGGTTAATGTTGATGTTTACTGTGTGGATTAATAGTGAGTAATAATGTGTAACTAGAATGATGTATTCTTCCTCTATAAAAGGATACATCATCCATAGAACAAAACACCACAAACACACAAACTTGTGAGAAGGCTAGTTCAGTTATTAGAAACTTGAGAGTTTTCTTATTTTTTTCCAGAATTGTAATCTTGAGAGTTTATTCTCAAGATAAGGAAGATTTATTATACATTGTAATTGTTGAATTCAATTATAATAAAGCTACATTTGATGGGGAGACATCTAAGATACCTCATAAAGACATAAACACTTGTGTTCATATTTGCTTATATTTTTTCATTTTGTTTGTCATTGTTGACCTCTTTGAGGCTTTCATTTCAAGTTAAATAACTCAACTGATACAAATTATCAGCATATGTATTGTGTTTACTAAAGTTAAAAATATATTCGTACCCTAGCGTAAAATATCCCTTGACCTCTTATAATTTGTTTAAAGGACTTGCTAGTGTTGATTATTTCATTTGTCAACAGCAAGTTAAACTCATATCAACCCACCAGAAGTGGGCATAATATCATGAATAGGATTGGACAAAGAATGTTTAAGATGTATGACATCACCAAGTTTTAACAGATTACATGTGGATTAAGGCTAATTAATTCGATTCATTTCTATGTTACAATAATTTCTTTTACGTTCAAAAAGAATACAATGCTGTTTTCACGAGCTATTTGTCGACTTATCACCAAAAAATGTAGATTGCCTCGCTATGGTTTCTTTGCCTGTAAAATGATGTATAATCTCACGTCAATTAATCAATACAAGCTTAACGCAAAAAAATAACTTATAAAGGTGTCACACTCGCAAAATATAGTCGAGGCCGGCCTTAGGATCATCAAGCTAGAATGTTGTTTCCATCAACTAAGTTTGAAGGGTTTGTCAAGGAAAGAAAGCCTACCTGTTTTAGATACTTTTTATGTAACTTCATAGCATTCACACAAGCTTTCTTGGCATCTAGATCTCTAGCCATGTCGTTCAAAATCTGAAAATGCAAGCCAAAAACTTAATCAAACGGAAGAGCAATCAATAAGATAAAAATAAAAGATCACCAAACCAACACTTGTCGTTTTACGTCAGACATACACGAGGATATACCAAATTGTTCGATTACCCAATGTCATTAAGTGGCTCCCAACCAGGTGAAGTTTAGGTTACTATTACATGAAGATGACCTAAGTACGAATGAAAGACGAACCTTTACAACATCATCCAGACCACGAGCTTCTTTAAGTAGTTTTGGGCCCTTCTCTTTCAGTACACTAGCAACAAGGAAGACAGAAATGGGGAGAGGAGCATCATCCTTCGCCCTGCTTTTTAATATTTCTCTCAATGTGTAAGGAAACAAGTAAAAAAAACGAAAAATGCATTTCAAGAACTAAATGAATTAATACTTAGTTAGCTTGCACATAAGAAGATGTGAATAAACAGATATCCATAAATCCACCCCAATGTTATTATGAGTCATCACAAATTTCTGCTTTGCTTTCCATTTGATAAATTTAACACGTCAAGGCAAGAAGCTATCAGAAATTCGAAAGACAAAGAATCAGGGACCTTGTGACATGGTGCGAAAATACGGTAAAGGTCGCGGTTGCGGTAACAGACACAGTAGCAGGGTGATGCAGATATCGTATAGCCAAATTTCGGCCTTAATCAAGAATTGCTTTAAATAGCCTAAAATGCGGTTTTTTACACCTTTACGATACGGGTAAATATTGGTTCGATGAATTTGAAAACCTTTACGATATAGCCGATACGATAAGATAAGGGTCTTGTTTTTGCACTATGCCTTTCGTACAAATAGAACTATGGTCTAATATACAATACATGCTTCCAATTTGGAACTATAACATGGTTTGTGACGGTTTCCTAATTAGAAAAAATTGTCAGAAAATTTAGTTGTAATTAGTGAAATGGTCATGCAATGATCTATCGGACATTAGATGACAAGGTAATCCAATCATTAAGTCAGTGCCAGTAAGATTAAGACGTTCGAGTGCCAAGAAGAGAAAGTGAAAATGAAATTATTCACATTCGTAAGCTGAACCAGAATTTCTACAGCTTTTGAGACGGCTACCATTACTATGTTACAAGCGGGTTGGCTTAAGTGGCGAGCAGCGACTGGGGTGCTTCATGATAAAAAGTTTTCGAGGAGATTAAAAGGTAAATTTTACCGCGTTGTAATTAGGCTGGCATTGTTGTATGGGACAGAATGTTGGCTCGTAAAGAAGGTTTCCGAACAGAGGATGGAAGTAACAGAAATGCGGATGCTGAGGTGGGATGTGTGGTAATACTATGATGGATAGGATAAGAAACCAGGAGTTCAGGGAGAAGTTAGGGGTCGCACCTCTCTCCGAAAAGATGCGGGAGAACAGGTTGAGATGGTTTGGGCATGTGCAGAGAAAGACACATGACGCCCCAGTAAGAAGGATCGATTGCAACGTTGTGGAGGGCAAGAAAAGTCGAGGAAGACTTAGGAGAACGTGGGAGGAACAAATTAAAAGTGGCATACATGAACTTCACTTCTCTAAGGACCTGACTAGGGATAGGGGCAATTGGTGGCGCCTTATCCACGTCTTAGATTACTAAACCCATCCTTTTTACCCATCGTTTGTTATTGTTCATTACCTTTATTTATCGCTCTTTACCTCCTTTACTTTTATCTTTTATTAGTTATTTGTACGTATTTTATTTATTTTTGTAAGTTGTAGGTTTCTCTCTCTTTGAAGACCTTTCTCGAGTCGAGGGATTCTTTGACCGCACTCTTCTATATGGGTATGAACTGCCGTCGTTCTTCCCTCCCCAGACCCTGATCATAGTTTTCTATGAGCGGGATACACTGGGTATGATGATGATGAGGTGATGACCATTACTATGTTACCTCGAATTAGGTACTAATATCAGATTCTGTAATTTGATATTTTGAAAAAAAAAATTCATGCTTTGGTCCGAACGCTCATAATCAAGTTGGAGTGTCAAGGATTAACAAGTATACGTCAAGTGAAATGAAGTTCAAGTAATAAAATCTGGAGAATTGAAAATACCAGTTAGGGTGCACGTTCCATCAAAAAGCATCGATCTATTTGGGATTGGTAGCAAAAAAATCTACTTGGAATTCGAGGAATAAACAAAGATGTCATATTGTACAATTGAGGGCTTCGATTGGTTAGGATAAACGGGTAACAAGATAAACAAAAACGCAACTTCCAATATATTAAAAAAAGTATGTTGGATTAGAATGGCTTGGGCTCAATGAATAGACTTGATTTCTGACACTGTTTGGTTTGCAATAGTGTAAAAGACTTTTACTTGTAAGTTGGTTCAAGATAAAAGGGGTGTTTGACAATTAGCTGTTGACTGTTAGCTATTAGCTGTTGGCTGCTGGCTTTTTAGTTGGCTTGTTTGACCAGCTAGAAATGTTGGCTGTTTTTGTTGGCCTTTTAAGTTAGCTGAAAAAGCTAGCTATTTGTGGAGATGTTTGGTAAATTGAAGTATTGGCTGTTAACTATTTATTAGAGAAAAAGTGGGTTAACAAGCCAACAAAAAAGCTAGCTGGATCAGCTTTTTCATTTTGGCTTAAAAGCCAGCATTTCAGCTGTTTTAAAAGCCATTTACCAAACACGTTTTTTGGCTATTAGACCAACCAACAAGCTAAAAGCCAAAATCCAACCAAAAAGCTAAGAAGCAAACACCCCCAATTACACGAAGCACCAAGGTGAAAGCCACATGTTTTCTGTTATAAATACCAGCATAATACAACGCTTATAGCCCAAATGCAACTTTAGTCACCGGGTTGAATGGTATGCAAATAAAAATGAAATGGCGCCACGAAAATTTTTTCAAAAAGTCCTCAACAAAGCAAAAAGAGTAGCACTTATGCTACTCTGTATGAGCCATGAGGTTTGTAGCTGGGTAATTATGCACCTAGGTGCACCATGCACGGCACCCAAAGGGGAGAAAGTAATAAAACTCTTAGGTGCACGGTGCACATGGGTGTGCATCAGAAACGATAGACTTGAGAAGACAATTTAAAACTTTCTCATTTCATATGAAAATTAACCTAGAAAATGAAGGCTTTAGGAAGATGGAAGTTCTCAAGACTATAGTAGACTAGTAATAGGTAACTCAATCCTTAAAGAGTTACAAAACAATTTAAGTTTCAATTGAATTCATGTTACAGGGGTAAGTGTAGCGAATGTTGGACGAACTAATTATGCGAGGATTTTTTTGCGATTAGAGTATTCTAATGCATCAAATTTATCTTTTATTGAGTGACATTAAGTGTTTACTATCTATTCAAGCACAAATTGTTAAGGTTGAGCATTCCCTTAGCAAATATCCCTAAGCCGCACCTTCTAGGTTGAGTGTTCCATAGTCATGTCCACATCAGGTAACAAAGACCATGAATCGGAAAATTAGCATGGATTAATCAATCAATTTGAAGAACGGATGGAGGTTTTTTTCATTGATTAATTCATGTTTGTTGTTTAGTATGTTTTGCCAAATCTCTGTACCATAGTAGCCCTAGGCTCCAAGGACGCCATTCCAGGAAGGTAAGTTGCTCCAGCCTCAATAGGTGCCAGTCAATTATTTGACTCATTTCTTTTTTGTACACATAATGGTATAACAAAAAAAACACAGGAATAGTGTCCTTCAAAAGAAAAGGAAAAATAAGACTCCAGAAACTCCTTAGTTTCAAGCATTTGGCATCAAGATAAGATACAAGAAATTTTTGATGACCGAAACTCTTATGGTCTGTTTGGTAGGTGGTAATAAACAACGGTAATAAGAATGTAATCTAGTGTAATTTTAGTTGAAAATCTTTTGGCTACCTTGATGGCATGCTTGTCCAATTTCAAATATCTCATTTTCTTCATAAAATTTGTTCCAATGCATTACCATTGAGAGAGGTGGAATGAAAATTTGTAAACAAAAATATTTTTTTATGAGATAAAGTTTCATTACTATGGTAATGATATGAAATTTTTGATGAAATTTTCACAATAAATCATTTCATTACCACTATTTAGTACCACTAACCAAAAGGTCGTTAATTCCTTGAGCACAACGAAGAAACTCCGAAACTGTTTATTTAAAGTAAATGTGTAAACTATTAGGAGTCAGCGTCAATAGCCACTTTTATGTTAACTGGAACTACCGAGTCTATGATAAAGTACCTTAACAGTTACCCTTGCTTGTGTCTGTGTTAACCTTGAAGGGGTTTTTGTATTTCTTCTGTTTGTACCTGTGTTGTTGCCCCTGAATTAATTTATCAGAAATCATAGCTATTTCTTCGCTCCAAAATTTGGCAACGCACAGCTTATATAGTAATTTAGAGATCATCTCTAAATCTAGGATTGTTGTGGAAGAGATACCAACTGATCCTAGACTGCTATCATTCCTTGTGTAATTTGTGTAGTCAACAAGTTCTGGGAGCTGATGAAGGTGGACAAAGCTCAACTGCTCTAGTGGAAGTTGTGCATGACCTAAATTAAAAAACCGCAAAAATAATTATCTACCTTCCACGATTTTGTCTCAGTGATGGAAGGATCTAGTTTAAGTTCAGATTGTTTTAATCATGACTTTAGCAAAAGGGTTGTAAAGTCTAGTCCCCTCTGGGTTTGATGCTCTGATACTTAACCTATGTAATTAGGGTAACCTTCGGGTCCCCTTTACAACAAAAAAAACTTGTTGAAGTGAGAACTTGGTCGTTACGCATACTTGTTTGAGTGTTGTTTAACTGATTAATTAAATTGCTTAACTATGTCCATTAGAGTGGATTTTATTTTTTTTATTTTTTTTTTTGCATTTAAGAGCTTAGCTTAATTAACTTTTTGAATGAAAGTCATGTAAAGATACTCCATTAGTACTTGGAGGAGCACAGTGAAGCTAACCTTTATCTGTGCCCCAAGTACTAATAGAGTATCTTTACATGATCTTTATTCAGAAAGTCAGTTAAGCTAAGCTATTAAATGCAAAAAAGAAAAAAAAAGCACTCTAATGGACATAGTTAAGCAATTTAATTAATCAGTTAAACAACATTGAAACATGTATGCGTAACGAGAAGTTCTCGCTTCAACAAGTTTTTCTTTGTAAAGCAGTTAGGGGATTCGAAGGTTACCTTAATTACATAGGTTAAGTATTAGTAGAGAAACCGTAATTTCCCAAAGCATCAAACCAAGAGGGGACTAGACTTTACAACCCTTTTACTAAAGTCATGATTAAAACAATCTGAATTTAAACTAGATCGTTCCCTCAGTGAGACAAAATCGTGGAAGGTAGATAATTCTTTTTGCGCCTTTTTGAGTGAGGTCATGCACAACTTCCACTAGAATAACGAGCTTTGTCCACTTTCATCAACTCCAAGGAACCTGTTGCCTACACAAATTACACAAGGAATGATAGCAGTCCAGGATTAGTTGGTATTTCATCTACGACAATCCTAGATTCAGAGATGATCTCTAAATTACTATATTAATTGTGCGTTGCCAAATTTAGAGTGAAGAAACAACTAAGATTTCTAATACATTAATTCAGGATGGAAATAGTACAGGTACAAACAGAAGAAATAAAAAAAACCCTTCAAGGTTAACACAAACACAAGCAAGGGTAACTGTTAAGGTACATACACTCAGTACTTCTAGTTAACATAAAAACTGTTTATCAACAAGCCTTAACTTAATGAACAAACCATCATGTTTTTCACTTTTCTTGTATTTGCTATCATAATGTTTTCTTTTTTCAATTCTACAAGCCATGGGTGTGTCTTGCTCTGTAAAATGATCCATTTTGCTTATTTCTTGATGTGTTTGTTCTTGAATAAGGATCCTATAAGCCTTAGACACAGTAAAAAGATCCTTCATAATCACAATGCTACTTCTTGTTTGTTGATACTTCCCATCAAGCTTCATCAAGAACTGTATAATTCTTCTTCTTTGTTGCTTTCTAGGGCTTTCTTTGAAAGGTCACACTCACATCCCTTGCAAGAATACACCACAACAGGATCCAAAGGCATCAATCTTGTCCCATAGACTTTTCATCTTTGTGAAGAAGTCCTCAATGGACATATCATGGGTTTTGACAACTTTACTGATCTACACTTCAACTGTAAATAATTGTGCACTTGTAGACTGTTCAAACCTTTATTTCTAACTCTTCCCATATCTCCCTTGCTGTCTTAAAATACAAGAAGCTCTTTGAAATCTTTTCGTCCATAACATTTAACAACCATCCAATAACGATATTATTTACCCTGTCCCAAGCTTTTTCTAGGGCAACATTAGATGGCGATCTTTTTATTGTCCCATCAACAAAGCCAATCTTGTTCTTTCCTGCTAATGTTATGGTAACTGCGCGTTTTCAGCCTTTTGAATCCCATTCCAGAGACAAATAAGACACAATCTTCAATCCAGTATCGGTAAGATGCAAAAAATAGGCATTGCATTGATTTAATGTAGAATCTTAGAACTTGTCAGATTTGTTTAACATGTTTTTTGAACAATCGGAAAGAAGAAAAGTAGGTGGAAAACAAAGAAGTGTGGTACTGCAAAGGAAAGAATAAGGCAAAAGAAAAAAAATCAAAAAATGGATATTTCATGATATATCACTGAGTTTCTTCGAAATTCACCATATACCACATAAATTGTTCTAATTCACCATATACCATTGAGTTTTTGTCCGTTAGCACAGAATACCATCAATGACAATTGCCGTTAGTGTGCCGTTTGTGGTAAATTAATAATTCACCATATACCATTTACTTTTTTTATTTGCGTCAAATACCATTTTTTTTAAAAATATATCCGTTGCAATTATGATAAACAAAAGAAGTGTCATACAAACCAAGTAGTTAACATTTTGTTCAAAAACAACTTGACAATAAACACTGTTCACCAAAAAATGACACTAAACAATGCTAAGTAGCAGCCTTTCTCTTTCCCTAGTGTTGCCTTGCTGTGAAGAGGAAGCTGCATGTGCTGCCTTCTTCGATGATGCCTTTTTTGCCTTGCATGTCACTGCATTGTGGCCTAGTTCTTTGCATAGGCTGCATTTGTTATTCTTATGCCTCTTTCCTTTTTTTGCTTCATGAGCAGCTCTTCTACTTTGCTTAGGTGGTCTACCATCATTTCTTTTCCCTTGGGGTGGTGCAATTTCTGGCACATCTAGTGAAGGCCAGTGAGTTGGATCAGCCATGGGGTGGATGTGGTCTCTATAAGTGAGTTTGTAAGCAGCCCCCTTGTAGAAAGGTGAGACAAAGTCCCTAGGATCAAGTCTCTGGTTGTAAATGACCCTTAGCCCATGCTTGCAAGGGATCCCTGGTCCTTGCCATTTCCCACACCCACAAGTCATATTTCCAAGGGTGACAGGGAACTTGACATGGCCATCCCTCACCTCAAACTCTCCACCACCAGCTGCAGTGACATGGCAGAACCTAGAATCATCAGTCCTAGTCGCCAGCACCCCCTTTGCATGCTCTATTACATCATTAGGTTCCATGCTTACTGCTTTATCGAACCTGGAACCCATCCTTTTCATGCACCAATTCCTGACATCTTAATTATTCAAAAAACAAACAAAAAAAAAATCACAATAAGCAACAACAATTTTTTTGCATTTAAATGAGCAAAACAGGCTCACAAATTTACCTTCCAGCAATGTCAACACAAGCATGTCCCTATTGGCCTTTGTTATTGCATTGAATGAATCTACGAAGTTTGTTGTGTTATGATCACAACAAACTATCCTGCCAAACATGTGCACACTCCACTGCTCTTCTACATTTTTGAGATAGTCATATGCTGCTGCATCAAACTCTTTTATCTTGGACATAGCTTTTTCAAAAACGTACTCATTGTAGGCATTTGCCGCAATCCAAAACATCTTATGCTGCCCCACTCCATCCTGCAGCCTTGCAATTTGAATACAAATGCTGGCAGCATATTCTCCTTGTAGCTCTTGGAAACACCTCAAACAATGCTGATTCAACCCCCTAAAAAACAAGACTAAGTTAATAAACAGCTTCATAATCTCAAATTAAAGACAAATAAGAAACTTATCCTCATCCTGTCACTGATAAAAGTCCAGTCATCCTTCTGAGATTCATACTGAGCAAACAAACACCTCAAGTTTCTGAAAAAATAAGTCCAGGAATCTATGCTCTCTGTGTCAACAATCCCATAGGTTAACACAAAGATCTCATTATTTCCATCTATTGCAACTGTAGTGAGCATAACCCCTTTGTAATACCCACTTAAATGTGCACCATATATTCCTATGATAGGTCTACAACCACCTAATAATCCTCTCACTTGAGCTGCAAAAGATATGAAACAGGCCTTAAATTGCAAACTGTCAGTCCATGTAACCAGAGCATAAGACCCAAGATTTGTGGACTTTATCATTTCAGCATACTTTGGAAGAGCTGGATAGGACTCAGTAAACCCACCATGTAATTGCTCCCTCGCTAAACTCTTCATTTTGTATAACAATCTCAACTTCACATGGATCTTGTACCTTTCCATGCACAGCCTCTGCAATGAATTAACTGGGACATCTAGGTTTGCCTCTAAGTCTTGTAACAATTGTTTGCATAGCCATGCTGAAGAGACCATAGGATTCTCTTCCAGCCTCCCACAAGTTGCATGCTCTCCTTCTAGCTTCTTTATGGCCCAACTGACTTTGTCTCTTAGAACTGAAGCATGAATCCTCCAAGTGCAATCCCTCATCAAACACCTTGTTATGTACCTCTTACTGTCAACATGGTCAACTGAAACAGAGAAGCCCTCTTGTATGCAGTAATCTCTGAATACATCTGGAAACTGTGTTTTGGTTTCAAATATCAACCACTCCTCAAGAATAATGGATCCAAATGGTAACTGAGACCAGATTTTACCATTTTTGTACATTTTGTCTAACACATGAGACCCATCTAAGTAATCCTCAAAGGTCTTCTCATGTATATTATCACGAACATCTTCTTCTCTCACAATGTACTCATTCTCACTGTCCAACTCCATATTAGAATCAGCCTCAACATCAGAAGCTTCATAATCACCATGTTCACTATCATCAGAAGGCCAAGCATCAGACTCAACATCAATTTCTTCAACCACTCTTTGGGTTTTCTTTCCCCTAGTGTTGATATGTCTCCCTACTGCACTTTTCTTGCCAACATCAAGGGCAAACTTAACAGCAGTGCTTCTAGGCACCCTCCACTCTTTGGGTTTAAGCCTGGTTTGTTCTTTGGGCTGGGTTGGTTGCTTAGGCTGTTGTTGGGTCGACTGTGTAGAGGGTATTTTCTTCTTCTTTGGAATAAGCTTTTTCCTTTTTGGAGGGTTATTTGGTTGAGATGGTTGACGTTGTGAGGGTTGAGGTTGTAAGGATTGAGGTTGTGAGGGTTGAGGTTGTGAGGGTTAAGGTTGTGAATCTCCTAAAAAAATCTCATCTGCTGCTGGGGTAGCAAACACTCTTACATATTCAATCCCATCATCATCAACATTCAAAACAGGGACCTCCCATCATCATCAACATTCAAAACAGGGACCTCTACAGCCACAGTATATGCCTGCTGGGAAACAAGCTGCTCCTCAGCTTCTGCTTCCTCTGCCTACCTTCTATTCTCTTCCTCCATTAGCCTAATATTTTCAGCCCTGTTCTTCAAAGTTTTTGCCCAACTAGCTTCTGCAGACTGAATCATAAGGGATGGTGTTTCTGTCTCTTCTATAAACACTTCAATTTCACAATTCCCTTCATTCCACTCCCACATTTTTAACATTGCCCCATCATCAACTAACTCTAACTTACGATTTGTTCTAGGTTTAGTGACAAACAGGGTGAAGTATTTAGGGAGATATACGTTCTGTTTCACTGAATCCTCAAACATATACTTAATTAACTCCATCAAATTGGTCTTATCAGTGTCATCCATCCTCACATCAAAAGTACCCCCTGGAGCACGAACTAACAACCACATTGTACTCATCCTAACAACAACATTTACCAACAACACATTACATCACAATCCAAATTATAAATTGCATACAAAATAAAAACACATCACTTTAGCATAATTCGAATTCGCATGCAACTTATCACACTTAACCCTAACCCTAACTCAATTTTGCAAAAAAGAATACAAAATCATAACTCGAAATGCAAATGGATAAGGATAGGTACCTTGCGTATGCTTAATCCACTAAATTAGCGAACTTTGTGCGAAATTCAGTCACGACCACCTGTGTTTGGGTTCTAAATCACTTCACAAACTTGCAATTCACTTTACACAAATAGATTTTAAGGATTTTAAGGATTTTTGATAGATTTTAAGGGTTCTAGATCAATGTAGACGAATACAAAGTTTCTTGAATGGAGAAGAAGAAAGATGGAGGATCAATTTTTTGAAGAAATACGTTGTGTTTGGGGAAGTCAAGCCTAACAATGGCGCCAGTTGAATGCGTAAGGGCATACTGGTAATTTACTACAAACGGCACACTAACGGTAGTTGTCATTGATGGTATTTTGTGCTAACGGACGTAAACTCAATGGTATATGGTGAATTAAAACATTTCGTGTGGTATATGGTGAATTTCGAAGAAACTCAGTGGTATATCATGAAATATCCGATCAAAAAAATGTATGTTGGCCACATGAAGAATCGTGGCTCTGATACCATGTGATGATTTGAGAAAGAAAATATTATGTCATTCCAAATCAGAATTCTTGAAATACGAATGTGAGACACAAGCTCCATATATAGAAGTGAGGAAAGAAAATAACAACTTGTATAGTTAGATACAATAACTTGTAACCACCTTTAGAACAACAAACAAAAATACAACCTATAAAACAAACTAATACATACAATCATATGAAAGCAGCAGACTAAAATCTTCCTTGCTGGGATGATGCTGAGCTGTAATGTTGCTGAGTCGTCAGAAGAGAGCACAAAGTTGCTAGTGCTGAAGGTTGTTGTAATCTGATATTCTTGCTGTAGTTTGATAATTTGAACACCATAAGATCTGAAAATCATCAACACTTATCTTAACGTGTTCATATATGATTGAGTAATTTGTTAATTTTTTTCAATTTACTTTGTTACAAAATCAAGTGATCATATATAAACTTATTTCGGAATTAAACAAATATATCTTTACAATTTGTTGATTGTTTGATTGATTGGTACCATTTGTATGAGCACAAGTAATAGTTCTATGAAATTGTGCAAATTCTTCTTAAAACTAGGTACAACTAGTGGTTTGGTACAGTAACTGAGTCGGTGGGGTATGGGTTGTGGTCGAAGGGGAGGTGAATGGTGGTATTTTGGTGTGGTTGTTGAAGTGAAGGTGGTTTGGTGGGGTTCGATCTGGGTGGGGTTCGAAATACCGGTGTTCTTGATATTTTTTTCAAAAACGCTAAGTGGAGTTGTAATAATACGGGTTAAAGTGAACCGGATAAATTCACTCAAATATGAATTTTAGTCCACGCATCGGACATTAAATTAAACCATTTTTAGGACCGATGACGTTCTAGCGATAAAGAAATAAAATAGTAATGACGAAATAACAAGACAGCGGAAGTCTAAAACTACAACTTGAGAACCTACTGGCCTATACAATCCAATTCAAAATGTACTAACTGAAATAAAAATAATAAAGTTTAGATGGATAAAATTCTAATAGTAATTTCGGCATGATAGTCAGCTCGACTACAGGTTCTATTAGAAGAGTCCTCACACACTAGTCCCCACCTGCAAGTCAACCTACTAGTCGTCGAATAACAACATCATAACAAGTTCCAAAGCACATAACAATACACGTCAGAGACAACATACAATGTATTATTTGAGTTACACACAAGTAATGAGTTCATCCTAGCATGCAAAGGCTCTATTAGTTAATTGTCACGTTTGACTTTCCAAACCCCAACTCATGTCGTTGCCCGTCCAGTTCGGATTGACAGAGTATTCTCAAAATTTTGGAGGAATACACAAGGGAGAGCTAATCCCAAGGCAACCTCCAACCTAAGACGTTGCCCGTCCTGTTCGGGTCGTCAAAGGCACAAGTATGCATACCCCCATGGTGATCGTAATGATCCAAACTTCCATGGGAACAATAACAATGATATTCCAATTCCAATTAAATAGCCCCATTTAGGTAACTAGACAACCATCCTCAAATTCAAATTTAAAACTCTTTACCAATTATTTTAGGGGTCTAAATCTTACGTGATAAACCACATCACAATATAGAATGAGTACAACATTACTTTACATAACCGATTACAATTGTATGGTCTAAGCGTGTACTTTAGTAGCACGATTAAAGCAACTCAAGCGCTTCGCGATTTGAATCTCAACCTCTTATGAATCGAGGTCCTAAACACAACACATACAAAAATCACGTATTAGAACGTGTTTACACATTTAATCCACTCCATACCATTAAGGCACTACTAAAACTTTATAATTTTAAATGATTTCACCCAAATTCCAAAAATTCCAAAATTTGAAATCTAACCAGTAACTTAAACGGCCATTTCGGACAGTTTAGAAAATTCAAACGAAAAATTCGACTTCGCCACTGTGTCTGGAAGGCATCAATTACCTTGGGTACCAAATTTCATAATTTCTAACATCCATTTACCATTTTTAATTAATTTTAGCGTTTAACGAGTTCTGAATACAACAGATAAGTGAAACGACAACAAAACACACTCGACATCTCGGATCGGGGCGCGACTATCGAGACAGTAGTTGCTGTCCCTTTTTTTATATATATACATATTTTTTTATTATTTAAATCATTAAATCCCTTTAATCTCATTCTTATAATTACAAAACTAAACCACAATACATACAAACCCACAATCACTACTACTAATTGAATCTCAATAGTGAACCAACCAAAACTCTTAACACTTACACAACTCAATTTATATATACATCTACTCATATACAACACTTCATTATAATCAAGACATGAGAAATCATCAAATTAAAAATATTCCCATAACTCATAAAGAGAAAATTATAATAAACTACCTATTTTATACCCTTTTTGCAAAAAACTACCTTATCTAAAATTTTTTGCAAAAAACTACCTTATCTAAAGTTTTTTGCAAAAAACTACCTTATATAATACCTTTCTTTGCAAAACACTACCTTATAACGGTTTTTAGCGTTTGACCGTTTAAATTAACCGTTGACTATCACATGATAGTCATGTGACCTTATAAACCTTTCCTTCTTCTTAATTTCAACCTCTTCCAGGCATTTGGATTCCCCAAATTATGCTGGAATTTCACCTGAGAAATTGTTGTTGTATAATTGAAGCCAAACAAGCTTATTCAAGAATTTCAACTCAGATAAATCACCTTCTAATTTGTTATTATAAGCATCAAATTGCTCCAAATTTGTCAGATTTCTGAACCCAAATGGTAATTTTTCGGTAAGATTGTTTCTCCAGATTTTAAGGTACTTTAGATTTTTTAAATTTGAAATTTCTAATGGAATTGACCCAGATAAGAAATTTTGTGATAATTCAAGATCAATTAGGTCTGTTAAATTTCCAATTTCTGACGGAATTTGCCCAAAAATGCTACAATTATACAGAAGTAAGACATTTAAATTCTTTAATTGAAGAATTCGTTTAGGAAATGGAGTAATATCAAAAGGGTTATCTCCAATATTAAGCTCAACAAGGGTAGTGATTTTAGTGAAAGAATTCCATGGAAAAACCCCAAAAATATCCACTTAATTGTAAGTATAAGAACTTCAATTGGGTTAAACTGGAAAAATTAGGGATTAAACTAGAAAAGTTTTTGTTACCCAAATCTAAGTATTGAAGCTGAGTACAGCTTCTGATATCTTCTGTGATGTTTCCAGAAAGAAAATTATACCCAAGAGCTAGTTTGTTCAGATGCCTGGAAGAGGCTGAAATGAAGAAGAAGGAAAGGTTTATAAGGTCACGTGACTATCACGTGATAGTCAACGGTTAATTTAAACGGTCAAACGCTAAAAACCGTTATAAGGTAGTGTTTTGCAAAAAAATGTATTATATAAGGTAGTTTTTTGCAAAAAATTTTAAATAAGGTAGTTTTTTGCAAAAAGGGGTATAGAATAAGTAGTTTATTATAATTTTCTCTATTATATAACCAGTTTCGAATCTGCATAATTGAATACGTACCCGTTGTAATTTAAACTGTCACAATTACCTATGTAACATTTACTTTGCTGTGGGATATGTCGTATGTACAACTATATTTATTACTTAAAAAAATACAGCTAATGTCATCATTTTTTAAAATTATTTACATGTTATTTTTTAATAAAAAATTTTCTGTCTAAAACTCAATGATGATGTCATTGCATTTATTACTTATGTTTATATCTTTGACTTTTTTATTTTTTAATTATAACTACAATATTATCAATATTGATTGATTTTTTTACTTTTTAGGTCATATCATTTAATATATTAGAAAATCATATATTTTATTTTATTTTCTTTCAATTATTTATAAAATATTTATAATGTTGTTTATTAAATGAGTATAGGATATATTGAGATGTTTAAAACAAAAGCCATAAATTTAAAATTTTTTTGTTTAAACAAATATATCAAAAAATTTAATAAATCCATGCATCGCACGGGTATTATCTAGTTTGTCTGACATCAAAACACAATCCGCGTGATGCAAAGTTACTAAATTATGAATTTTTTTGAATCTAGTTGTTTAGAAGTCATCAACAAAAACAATCCCAATCCTTAAAAATCGTCAGTGATCTTTTTTTTAATAAAATTACTAAAACGTCCTAAATTAATTTTTAATTATAAAAATAATAATATTATTATTAAACTAAATTTATTAATAATAATTAAATTAAAATAAAAATATTAATTTTAAAAAAGAAAATAATTTTTAAAATCAGAAAATACACCTAGTCACATGTTTTGTGCTGAAATTTGATATATGTTCACTCTTTTGGCCAAAAATTTTGATAGGAAAATCACATTAATGCAATGTTTGCGGCATTAGAACTTAGACTTCAAGATCTTTCCAATGATATATTATATGCCCAATTCCGACAACCGAGCGAGAATTGACGATTGTTTAAAGTTTACTTGTGCTGAAATTTGATATATGTTTAATCTTTTGGGCATAACTTTTTATAGAAAAGCCTTATTAATGCAAGGTTTGCGGCATTAGAAAATACACTTCAAGAACTTTCCAAAGACATATATATGCCTAATTCCGACAATTGAGCGAGAAATGACGACCGTTAAAGTTTGCAGAGATTTTTAGTACATCTAGTTGTGTAAAACACGAGACCGGACCTCGGAATCACCATAGTAGATTATAATTTCATAACTCAATCAAGTGCAATTCTTATGCACATTTTATTATTTTATAAGATATGGTAATTATCTAACTAAAACTTATTTATTGATCTTGAAATATAATCAGATTATAATTCAATACCAATCTAACTAACATATATTTTTCACACAATAAAATATAATTCATTTATCTTTGCCTATACAATTAGCCCTCAACTTAAGAATCACAACGCAAAGTGTGACCCCCTTGATCTTATTCATCCAACACATACAACATTCACAAAATACAATCAATTAAATCAAAAGCTCACATACATTCATAACCACAAAAGAGTAACTAAAAAAAAAAGAGAAAATAGAACAAATTAGAAAATGCCCCTATCATACACAAGCACAAACTTTTCCAATGACTACCTTTTAGAAAGCAAGGAATAGAGAAGAACCCACAAATGCACCAATAGAACCCACAAAGCTCAAAACATAAAATGCAGCATTATTTTTAGGAGGGTTAGAATCAGCTGAGGGAGCTGGGGTGGACCCCTCATCAGATGGTGGGGACGCAACTGGTGGTTGTTGATCACTGCTGGTGGTCGGGGCGGGCGAAGGTGTGATGGTTGGAGGCGAAGGCAAAGGCGTAGGCGAAGGCAGAGGAGAAGGTGGTGAGTTTTTGTTGGCAGTTCTATCAGCCATAACAATCACCACAAGCTTCTCATTTTTGTTACAATTGTCTTTGTTGCCACTGATGAAGTAATAAGGGCCTGACTTGGTTAGCTTAAACTCTGTATTTCCATCAGTATACTTTGCAATTGGTAAGTTTGTGTTGCAATTGTCAAAGTCTTGTTTTGATACTTGTAGCACTGAATCTGTTGCTGCTGGGTATTTGAACACTGAAATAAGGGGAAATGGGTTACAATCTTAACTTCAATTTATCTGTTTGTTAATTTCAAGCATTCTTATAATCAACAACAATATTTCATTCAAAGTCATAAGTGGCTTCCACTTAAATTGAAGTTTGAATGGGTCGTATGCAGAGGCTGAGCAAATATTATAGAATCCTATATATTTTTTGATGTTCAGAAAATTGAGACTCTTTATCGATCATTGATGGTAACATAAGAACCAAAATTTAACGTTGGTAAGTTTTGAACCCTTAAACAACAATATCTGAGCTATATTTGACCGATAAACTATAAGAAATTTATTAATATATAAGGCTCCTGTTTTCAGGGGCCCTAGGAGGTTGGACACTTTTAATTGGCCTAGAACTTCGCATCAGAGTGTCTCACTACGGGCGAAATGAATGATCGCTTAGGACCCTCCTTTTGTGGCCCCTACCCACATATAAAGCGTTTGCCCACTGCTTTATACAAAACTAAACCCCATAAGTACCATTCAATTTTTACGACTAGTTAATTGTTCATGACTCTTGTTTTTCTAATCTTGTTCAGATTTCTAACTTGTGTATTTGTGATGGTCATATGACTATCATTAATCATTTTCTTATATTTATTATTTATTATTTAATATTAGTCCATATACATTACC